>NW_015168078.1:342037-357533 GCF_001447785.1 Gekko japonicus | reverse complement strand
ATACAGGGGCATTATGATACTGGCTGATTTGTTTTCAATTCCCTTCCTAATAATCCTGAGCATAACTTTGGCCTATTTTATTGCTGTCACACACTGTCTCCACATTTTCAGTGAGTTATCTACTATGACTCCAAGCTCTCTCTCTTGGTCAAGTTCTGCCAGTTCAGACCCCATCAATGTGGATTTATATTTAGGATTTTTGGCTCCAATGTGCATCACTTTGCACTTGGCCACACTGAACCCCATTTGCCACGTTGATGCCCACTCATTTGCCCATTTGTCATGTTGACGCCCATCCTTGACAGATCCCTTTGGAGTGCCTCATAGTCCTCCCTGTTTCTCACCACCCTGAACAACTTCATGTCATCTGCAAATTTAGCCACTTCACTGCTTACTCCCAACTCCAAATCATTAATAAACAAGTTAAAAAGCATTGGACCAAGCAGAGATCCCTGTGGTACCCCACTGCTTACCACCCTCCACTGAGAAAATTTCCCATTTATACCAGAGAGCCAGTTTGGTGTAGTGGTTAAGTGCGCGGACTCTAATCTGGGAGAACCGGGTTTGATTCCCCATTCCTCCATTTGCACCTGACTGGATGACCTTGGGCAAGCCATAGTTCTGGCACAGCTGTCCTTGAAAGGGCAGTTCTTGAAAGAGCTCTCTCAGCTCCACCTACCTCACAGGATGTCTGTTGTGGGGAGGGGAAGGGAAAGGAGTTTGTAAGCCGCTCTGAGACTCCAAGTGAAGGGCGGGGTATAAATCCAATCTCTTCTTCTTCTGTAGTGGTTAAGTGTGCGGACTCTAATCTGGGAGAACCGGGTTTGATTCCCCACTCCTCCACTTGCACCTGCTGATGTGACCTTGGGTCAGTCACAAGCTTTGGCACAGCTGTCCTTGAAAAAGAGCAATTTGTGTCAGAGTATATATTTTTTCTGAGCTTCTAGGATTGTAGTTTTAAATAGTCTCCAAGCTTACCCAATGGTTTTGACCCTTTCTACTTTTCCTTTCAGTTTTCTCCTCACATGTCCCCTCATATCAGAGAAGGTACCCCTTTTAAAGTTAAAAGTGGTTGTGTCAGTCTTCTTGGGCAACTCCGTATTCATACATTTCAGACCATGGTTACTGAAGTATAAACATGTTTTGGAGTGATGTTCAAACTGATGAACTGTTACTTACAGATGTCCAGAAAACCAGAAAAAGAAAACATGGCATGAAGCAGGTCTGTAAACTCTTTTTGATAATTGTTTGGAAGCAGTGATCAAGTGGCTGAGGGAGAAAAAGGTAAAGCTGAATCCAGACGAGATGGAGGCAATACTGGTCTGTAAGAAGCAGACAATACTGGCTTATTCTTTTTCAATGGAGGCTCCAGTATTATATAACACAGTTCCTGAAGAGAAGCAGAAGGCTCCCAGACATTTTTTGGGTGTCCACTGCTGCAGCCAGTCCTGGGGCAGCTCCTAGGATCTGCCACTGTGGCTGGGCCTGGACTGGCTCCTGGTGTCCACACCACCAGCTCTGCAGGACCAAGGTAGGTATGTTATCTGTGCATGTGGAGACAGTGCTCTTGTGGGGGGGATTTAACCCCCCAGTGTATTTTTTTTAAGTTTTCAGAATTTTCTGCTAACCTGGGAAGTCTCCCAAATTCATAGAAAAATCTGTTTTTAGTCAATGTGGGCCATCTGCCCACCTCCAAGGGAGATATGCACGCATCCCATACGTGAAACGTCTATGTCCATGCCAAGGTAAAATGGTAGAAACAATTGAGCATGTCCTTTTATATTGCTGGTTTTCCCAGAACATTCAGAATATGTATCTTACTCCAACTATATCCAAGTCTCCAGGTAGATCCAACTAATTTTATACTTCTCTTCTTGCCGACTGCTGTAATGAAACTACCCTTAAGATAGCTAGATTTTGTGTCTTGGCATGTGTTATGTACTGCTGGAGCTTGAGTCTGAGTGAATGCTCCAAAGGCCTTCAAGGCTATTGGTTGTGTTGCCCGTACTGGCTTTATATCCAATAGCTGTAATGAAAATACTTACTTCGTATATAGTTCATGCAAATGAAGGATCTTAGCTGCCTGCTTTGTATTGGTTGTTGTTAAAGGTGGGTGTGGTTTTTACAAGTATAAATTGGCTCCTGTTGAGCCTGCATCTTTGTTTCGGAAGTTCAATAAAGAAGCACATTGTTATGAAAAGAGTTGCCTCATCTCAATACTTAATAGCATGCCCAATCAGGCAGAATACATACTTGTTTTAACAAATGTTATTCTTGCATATGTACTTTTTTGTTCAGAACATCCATGATACTCAACTAAAGTGTATATGTTTTGTTGATGTTCTTGACTTCTGATCTCGGACTGTAATAAACTATTGTTTGATTTTCAATGTGGGTCCAATCCACAGATTTAAATAGCTACACATTGTCCCAGATTTGGCTATTAGATATATAGATGTGTTCTCATAAAGCATATTTAACAGTCTTTGTCAAAAACAATTGAAGTTTAAGCATTTTTACACACATACACAAACTAACAAATCTCTTCACTCAAACAGACAAACCAATACCTTTTGATGCCGTTTTTGTAATGAGGGCCTTCCAAACACCCTGCTCTTCCAAGTCAAAGGTTCTTCTCTTCAGCAAAAAACGAAGGATAAAGAAATACAAATGGGCAGTAACAAATCAAACAATGGAGTTAGGTGGACCATTTCAAATATTTAGGACTTATTTTTCAAGCAAATATTTCTTGGCAGGTGCACCTGAAATCCATTGTAAAAGCTACTTTGAACACTGGGAAGGCCATCTGAAGATTATACTATTCCTCTGGGGGCCAATATGTTCCTGCGGCAGTTAAGGTATTTATCAACAGAGTCGTCGGGCAGATGCTATATGCTGCCAGAGTTTGGATCAGAGCAGTAACAGAAAACATTGATAAACCACTACTAAGATTCCTACATAATATCTCGGGAGTTCCTCAGTGTATGTCTGAAATAGCTCTGAGAGCCGAAGCTGGGCAGATGTCCTTCAAAGCAAAGGCCTGGGGAAGAGAATTTAATCTGAAATTTCATGCCTGGATATTACCCAGGAGGCAATGGAAACAATGAGTAGTTAAGAATTGATCCAGCTTACCAGAAGACGTCTTAGGGACTTTGATTATGACAGCATGCTAATCAGAGCCCGCAGACAGTGTTCATCCTTCTCAGTTGGCATTCTCCCTCCAACAAAAATGCCAAATTATCTGAGTTAACTATTCCAAAGTATAGAAGGGCTTTTATGCTAGCGTGCCTCAATGCCCTACCTTAAGCAGTGACACTAGGAAGATTCAGTGGAATTCCATATTCAGATAGATTCTGCTATTGTGGCAGCAACAAAATTGATTCTTCAATTGTCCTAACTTCTCGGAACTAAGAGTTGAATTGATCTCCCCATTATTTAATCATAACTCTCTTTCTCCAGAAGCAAAATCATCCTGGCTACTCAGTGACAAACTACTCTGTGTGGTGAAATGTTTGGCAGCTGTTGTTAAATTATATAATAACTAACTTTTAGGTTCTCCTCCAGTGGGATGAGGATTTGCTGTTTATTATTTAGGCTGTAAAAACAGTAAGAAGTAAAGTAAAATCACCCTGCTCTTCCTACACTAAATGTCCCCAAGTAGATTCTGCCCCGCTATGAATGGTATCCTGAAGCATCCTGACTAATAAGCACAGTACAGCCATACAACAACTTTCCTAGAAATCTCATGTGGAGGAGATTCCCTAACAGAAGATTAAGTAATTTCAGCCGGCAGAGATGGTTTCAAGGCAATGACTAACAGTATACTAATAACCCTACTACACATTACTTTATTTACATTATTTATAGTCTGCCTTTCTCACTGAGACGCAACATAACTTACATAGCTTAACGTTCAGATATATGAAAACAAAACAGCTGATAAACTTTGCCTATCTATCGTATGAATGGAACACAGGATAATCTGGAAACTTCAAAATTAAATTTCAAAACCATAAGTTTGTTAAATTTTTAGTGAACAGTGGCTGGTGTTTATAACTGGAATGCATACAGTTAGAAATCAAACACTGCATTAAAGCTGCATTTACAAGTGCCAGACATTGATGGCACTGTGTGCGTAGTAGATATAATATGCAAGAAATAGTTTACTGATTTATTTAAGAATGGCTTTTCCATTAAGAACCTCAAAAATAGTGAATATTTAAAAGCCATGAATAAAAGATAAAAACAAGAACAATATCCAGTCCTAAAAAAAATCAATTATCACATTTTAAAACTCCGTGAGAATTTTAAAGTCTTTCCTTGCCACCCAAAACTGCTCTGTAGTGATGTTATTTTAGAGACATTAATTCAGCTTCTGTAGCATTAGATATACAATATTTGGTGCATTTCAAATTTATCTAGAACACCAAGCTTCAGGAATATTTATATAAAAATTCATTTAAAACATTGTAATGTATTTTCCATGAAACTTGGAAACATCATGATCTCATTTCAGTGTAATTCTTTTCACAAAATATTTCCGTGATGCTCAGTTCTTTAAAATACCAACAATAAACAAGGACCTCTGTTGGCTGTGACATTTCCAACACTTTAAAGAGAAGATTGATTTTATATTACTATTAATTTTAGCTAGACCTACCCATCAATGCTATCTTCTTCAAATTATTTATTTCATTAAATTTCAAACCACCCTCCGCTGCCAGGACAGGGCTCAGGGCAGTGTACAACATAATAAATTAATATCATACATAGTTAAAACAATTTAAAACAATAGAAACACAGTGATTAGCCTAAAAGATGGCACTAAAAGTTCTAGTAGTACCACTGCCTCACCGGCGGGGGGGAGGCAAGAAACAGGAGTGCCAGCCAGATGGAAACCATTGCTGTCCTCAACCAAATGCCTGGCAGAACATCCCTGCCTTACAGGCCCTGCAGAACTGCATCAAGTCCCGCAGGGCACGGATGTTGTTCAGCAGAGAATTCCACCAGGTTGGAGCCAGGGCAGAAAACACTCTGACTCGGGTCAAGGACAGCTGGATATCTCCTGGTCTGGGGACCACCAATAGCTTCTGATCTACTAAGTACAATGCTCTTTTGGGGGTATACCGGGAGAGGCGGTCCTGAACACACATCGGTCCCGGGCCATTAAAGGCCTTAAAGGTCAACACCAGAACCTTGAACCTGATCCCGTACTCCACCGGAAGCCAGTGCAGCTCATGCATCACAGGATGGATGTGTGCTGTATGCGGAGTCCCCATAAGGACCCATGCTGCTGCATTCTGTACCAGTTGGAGTTTCAGGGTTGCCCAAATAGAGTGAGTTACAGTAGTCTAATCTGGAGGTGACCATTGCATGGATTACTGTGGCTAGATCAGAGCAAGACAGGGAGCCAGTTGCCTGACCTGGTGCAGTTGGAAAAATGCATTCGGCAACATTTGTGATCTACGCCTCTATTGTTAGAGGGCATCCAGAATCACACCCAAGCCCCTAACGGTTAGTGCCAGTCTTAAGGGCACACTGTCAAGAGCTGGGAGTTGGCACCCCTGGCCTGAATCTCCCCGCTCCAGCCACAGAACCTCTGTCTTAGAAAGATTCTGTCTCAACCGGCTCTGTTTCAACAATCCTACCACAGCCTCCAACCCCTCAGCCAGGTTTAAAAACAAAACAAATGTTTGTCAATGACAGTAAGAACTAACATACAAAACTACTAGAACACAACAAATATGAGGACTTCAAATGTTAAGAGTTTTTATTTACCAACTAAACCAGTGAAATCACCCAATTCCATTTCACTAGTTCTAATTACACTTGGATTGTATTACTTTTGTGAACTCCATCTTTTGTGCACATAACTGTCTGAGCTCCAAGATCCTGGAGTTCATGGCCAGACGTTTTCCACTTTTAACAGCTCTCTAAATCTATGATGAGAAACTGTTGGCAACAGTACCTCCAAGAATAGAGGGAACTGTGCTCCCTGTGAACTAACTTATATTCCAGGGCAAAAAACGCATTTCATCTGGGTGAGCAACTTGCCAAATCAACTGCTAATGTATGTGGCAGACACTTAAAACTGTTGTGTGTCCACGTATTTGTGCAGTATTGTCCTCAACACTACTCTGCTAAGTAGAGTTCCCCAGTATTGTGTCATGTTGCCTAGGTGGGCTCAGGTCTGCCACAAAGGCTATGCTGGTGATTCTCATCTGGACAGCCTAACTTGACTGACATTTTACAGAGTACAAATACCTTCTGGGAGATGCATAAACTTGCGAAGTCAATCATTTGTAATTGCAATACATAGTAAACAGCCAATGCTTCATCTTCATTGTCTTATCCAGCTTCCTTTACAGTTAATAGGTATACCTTAAGAGAGATCAGACATTCCTACAGAGAACGATAGCTGCCTTGCAGTGCAAATCTAAGAACACTTTCCTGACAGTAAGCCCCACTGAGTATACTTCAGTACTATTCTGAGTAGACCTGCACCACAAATCTCTTTTCCTTTCTATTCTGTTTATCATTAACATATTAATAACTATTATGAGTAGTGGATGCAGTTATCCAGTTCCAATGTCTGATGTAATTTAATGACACAGAGCAGGACCAAATATTTAGAAGTAGACATATTACTCAGAAGACAGATTGCCAAAAGCTACTCTCTGTGTGCAAGTGGAAAAACATACCTTTCTGGGCCACAAAATGATTAAGAGAAACATGACAAGAAGAATATTCTTAAGCATCAAAAAAATGATGTAATTCTACTACAACTGTGATAATATAAAATATTATACCTAATGTTCCAACAAATTCAAAATATTCCAAAATTCACTTACATTTTTTAAACTGACATAAATACATTATTAAAATTCTCAATGCAGAAAATAAAAATTAACTTAAAAATGTGAATGTTAGAAATAGTGTGTGCAGGGCACACACATGAATTAGATGAGAAAGGGAACTAGAATTTAACATGAATATATACACCTTTTATAAAATATTATTAAAATAACAGGTTGCCCCAGAAATATACTTCTCAAAACCCTTTGAGGAAACAAACACATTCAATGTTAACAAGATTTGTTTATGAACAAAGCTACTCATTGCACAATATAACATTGGGCCAATTTACATGTTTATTTCTGAGGTGGCAAAGTTCTCACACTGTGATTTTACCGCCACATTTTCACACAGGAAGTTAGTGTGAAGCAGTAACCATATGAAAACTGAAAGAATAACCACATCTGAGGAAATACTATAAAGAAGCTCTACAAAGAAGCATTTAATAGACAGTCTGCCTTTCAGGATAAAACTCCTATGGCTTTCTATCTAACAGGAACACGTATAGGCAACTGCTTCTGACAGTGTTTACTCGTAACATCAATAAGATCTAATTTTTTTGCCTAAGATTCTTTTATACATTTAAGGCACAGCATAAGCTTGCTAGCCAAATTGACTAGAACCACAGGGATTGCTAAGGCTGCACACTAAACCTACCTGGATGAGGGGTGGGTGGGGATAAAGGCTGAGTTAAAGCCTAGCGTAGCGGGCTAAGACCAGGCTGACCTAAGTTTAAATCCCCACTTGGGTCATTAAGCCCCTTGGCTTAATTGAGATGGCTTACAATTAAACCAAATTATTGAACCACAGTCATTATAAACAGACTGAGCCATTAAATCAGACCATTACAAACAACCCAGGGTATAAAAACAGGACCACACACACACAAGCAACCTAAAATGATACAGGTAAAACAGTCCTCAAACCAAAAAGCAGACCATGAAACAACTAAAAGATATAAAGCCCAGTTAAAAATAAATGTTTTAGCCAGGAGCCAAAAGGAGAGTAAGGTAGGTGGTAGTTGAGTCTCATGGAGAAGAGCATCCTAAAAGCGAGGAACCACCACCAAAAAAAGTCCTGTCTCTGATCATCACCCACCTCATCTCTGCAGGTGGGGACACAGAGTACTTTAGAAAAGGATCTTAACTGGCAAGCTGGACAATATGGTTGGAGGCAGTCCTTCATGCTCCCCAATCAAAAGCAACTGAAGGCCTTATATGTTAGAACCCGCTCTTTGAGTTGTGCCCGGAAACAGAAGGGCAGCCAGTCTAGATTTTTCAGCACAGAGGAGATACAATCATAGCCCAGCCAAGCCCAGAGGATTGCTGTGAGTATTAATAGGTAGAGAGGAGGCAGAGGCATTCCATCCTGAACTCCTTGGAATGAGGTTAAAAGTGGGATTTCTCGCCCCATGTATAATTTTACAAACCTTCCTATTTTTTGACTTAATTTCTGGTCTGACTTTCTCCCTGAAACTCAAAGCAGATCCAAAACTAAAAATAAGGCCAGTACAATACAAATAGCCAACAGAAATAAAGAACAATACACTAAAAACCCAGTACAAAACAGACAATAAAGCAGGCTTGCAAGACTGGAGAACAATGCTGTGAAATATGTCATTTACATAAACAATGCAATTAAAATGGATTATAAAATCAGAGAAAAAAGAAAAAATCAGAGAGAAAAAAGGAGTACAAGAAGGTTGTATATTGTCACCCTGCTTATTTAATTTATATGCAGAGTACATCATGCGAAATGCCGGCCTGGATGAATCACAAACCGGAATTAAGATTGCAGAGAAAAACATCAACAACCTCAGATATGCAGACAATACCACTCTAATGGCAGAAAGTGAAGAGGACCTCAAGAGTCTCTTGCTAAGGAAGAAAGAGGCGAGCGCAAAAATTCGCTTGAAACTCAACATCAAAAAAACCTAAGATCATGGCATCTGGCCCCATCACTCCTTGGCAAATAGAAGGGGAAGTCAAGGAAGCAGTGACAAACTTCATGTTCCTGGGATCCAAGATCACTGCAGACGGTGACTGCAGCCATGAAATTAAAAGATGCCGGCTCCTTGGGAGGAAAGCGATAGCAAACCTAGACAGCATAATAAAAAGTAGAGATATCACCCTGCCAACAAAAGTCCATATGGTCAAAGCAATGGTATTCCCAGTAGTAATGTATGGCTGCGAGAGTTGGACTATAAGGAAAGCCGAGCGCTGAAGAATAGATTCTTTTGAATTATGGTGCTGGAGAAGACTCTTGAGAGTCCCCTGTACTGCAAGGAGATCAAATCAGTCAGTCCTAAAAGAAATTAACCCTAACTGTTCCCTGGAAGGCCAGATACTGAAGCTGAAGCTCAAATACTTTGGCCACCAAATGAGAAGGGAGCACTTACTGGAGAAGACCCTGATGCTGGGAAAGATTGAAGGTCAAAGAAGGGGACAGCAAAGGATGAGATGGGTAGACAGTGTTATCGATGCAATGAGCATGAAATTAAGCAAACTCTGAAGCACAACAGAAGACAGGAGGGCCTGGTGTGATGTGGTCCATGGGATCGCAAAGAGTCAGACTCGACTGTGCGACTGAACAACAACAAATGCAAAACTATAGAGAACCGTTTGTCTCTGTCAGTTAAAGGTTGATACATATATGCACACTCCAAGAGTTTTGATAGCCATGGTCAGAAAGGGCTATTGAACCTGCATTTCTTGGATGTTTGTGTTTAAAAGTTGAAGGAAATCCTCATACAACCTAATGCCATACAGGATATTTGGAATGCCTTATAATCAACCTGCCTTTGTACTAACACATGGTTATATGTCATAGTGTACATATAAATACAAAAATGTGACCACCGAGGAAGGCCTTGCAGGCTGAAATGTCTTTGGTTCAGTTTTAATGTGGTTCAAGGTTATCCACCTAGATATATTGAATTATTGGTCCTGTTTTATTGGTTCAAGGCTTTTAACCTAGAAATATTGGAATGTATCAGTTTATATAGATTCAGGACTTTTGAGTTTAAATATTCGCCACTTCAAGGACGGATTGTGTCAGTGCTTTTAAAGCACAGTTTTAGTGCACTTGGTAATAAATACATATATTTTGTTTAATTTATTTCTAAAAAAATCTCCCTATCATATAAAAATCACCCTATCATATAAAGTAAGATACAAAGCGTAGTTTCAACGAGTATGACTGCTATAAATCTTACCCACCTTCCAAGCCTCTCCTACCATATCAGTTCTACCCACCCCCAACTCCTTCTACCTTCTTCATCCCAAGAAGCTATTCTATTAGCCATGAAAACTAAAGAGAATCTTCAGATCTGGAGAAAATGTATCTCTGAAAGCTAGATGGTGGGGAGAACAATTTTCTCTGCTGTTTGTTAAGCCTCCGAATCAGTTCTCCTATTCGCATGCATCTGGATTTGTTAAAGAGTTATGCACATGGAGCAAACACCTTGTAGGCTTGCTTCTGAGTAAACATGTTCACTTAATAAAAGTTCACTTTAAAAAAGAAATTTCGGACATGCTTCATGACTACTGGAATAATGAACTCAAATTGTTCTGCTCAAAAGTATACTTGGCCTTTTTTATTAAACGGAAAACAATACACTTTTAAAAAATTCTTTCCTTTAGGTTACAGCAATATGATTGTAAAGTTTGTGCATATGCTCTTGACAAATGTAAGGAACTTAACAGCTGACCCAAAGCAGCACAGATACTACAATTGTCTCATGCCTTGACTCATGTTTTTATCTACTATAGCTGTATAACTTGTCATCAACTATCTGCAAAATATGATCTGGAAAACTTTTATCTTGAGAATCCTACAGGAAAGTAAGTTGCATTTCATTTCTTCCTTGTTATGATATCCCATGTACAGAAACTAAAACTATGTTTCAATATTCTCTAAAGTCTCAGATGACAGGAAGAAACCCTTAAGTGATGACTCTATGCAAAGGCATTAAAACCCCCCAGAGTACCCTTTTGTACCCCTCTGCCCATGTTGTTCTAGCACCAATACTATCACTTCTGTGATTAACACTCTAACTTTCAGAATTTTATGTTTCACAATCTCCACAGAGTATTCAGCCCCTTGCAAGCCATGTGAAGGTTAGAAGGAATGTGGAGCAGACTTTTTTTTTGCATTAAGTTTCTCTGTACTTCCTACTGTTCTGGGAATGTACCTTTGCTGTGTATTTCACGTAGTGCACATCAGTGCTTTCTTTAGAATGTCTACAAATGCTTTCTAATCTTTACCTATACACACAAACTCATGAAGCTAGCTGCCTTATACCGAATCAAACCACCGGTATATCTTGGTCAAACTGGAAGCAGCTCTCACAGTCCTTTTAACTGGAGATGTTTGGGATAGAACATGGGACCTTTCCCATGCCATACAGATAGTCTACCACTGTGCCATAGCCCCTACCCAAATCATATGGGTTGGGGATTTATTGGGTTTTAGTGACTTTATATATTACCCTCTTCTTCTTCTGAATTCCAGTAGCACCTTAAATAATACCAAAATTTGTTCCTGGCATAAGTTGTCCTAACTCAGAGCTCACTTCATCAGATTCACAAAGTGAACTGTAAATGACAAAAGTTTACGCTGGACTAAGATGGCTACTCAAGTATTTCAGACCTTAACACAAAAAGCACCAGCATTTACACACTAAAAAGTTTGGAGGCTACCTTCCACAAAATGGGCAGAACTGCCCACACAAACCTGACATAAAAGATGTTAGTGGGGAAAGGCCGTGGCTCAGTGGTAGAGCACATGGTTTGCATAGAGAAGATACCAGGTTCAGTCTTTGGCACACAGCAGGTGTTGAGCCAGACCTTTCCATGCTCTAAGATTCTGGAGAGCTGCTGCTAGTCACGAGTAGGCAATGTGATAGATGGATCAATGGTCTGACCTGCATACGATTAACACGAACTTTTACCACAAGTAGCAAACATAATATGGATGTAAAAAGAGCAGCAGTGGTGGAGTGTTCTTCAAAGTACCCTCAAGACATAATACACAGCACCTCAGACTGTCATACAAACCGATCACAATACGGTTCAGAATGTTAGGCAATAGGAAGAATGGAGGAAATGGTAGGAAAAGCTGCCATGTCCTGAAGCAGTACCGAGTACCACTTTTTTAAAAAATACACTTACAGAATTCATGGAAAGGAGGATTCGGGTGTGCTGCCCCACATTATGCGCATTCATGTAAACCCTCCTCAGACTGAAGAAGCAAGCCCTAGCTGTCCCCCCCCCCTTCCCGACTGATAACGTCTACTTCCCCGCTATTCTCTGCACCCCAGTTAACATTTCTCTCGTCGATCCCTTCCACTCCTCCTACCGCTGCATTTCCTCCCCGTCCTCCCTGCTGCTGGCCCCCCTCTCCCCAGCCTCCTTCCTCATCTCCCCCGTCCTCCTTGCATGCGGCCCCTTCCCTCGCCTGTAGTCACCGCCCCTTCCTCAGTCGGTCAACAACATCCTCCCTGCAGATTACCCCGCAGCGCCTCGACGACCCCGCTCTGTCTCCCCACCCCCCCCCTTCCCAATTTCACTCTGTCCCTCTCTCACACACACACACAGGCAACCACAAACACACGCACACACTCACCCTGAGCCAATCATGTCACCTTACTGCCGTCTCCACTTTGACAACACGCAAAAAAGCGCGCCCTCTCCGCTCCCCGCGACCCTGCCCCCCCCGGTAACCCAAACCCAAATCCAGGCCCCCCCCCCCCCCCCCCCCGGTCCGGCTGACACAATACTCACCGTTCTTCAGCTCGTGCTTGACGGTGAGGAGAGTCAGCTCCCCTTCTTCGGCGGAGCAACGGGAGGGTCCCTCCATTTCCTCACGGGCTCACCTCACTCTTGTCTCCCCCCCCCCCTCCTCCCGTGCCGGGGAGAGAGCGGCGTCACCACAGCTTAACTGCCTGCGAGGGTGATTTTGTTTTTAAATATATAGATATATATTATTCCTTAGAAACGTATTTCATGTTTCCAAGCGGTTGTTATTTCAAAATACGAGTGATAACAATGAACTAAGCCGCCTACATGGCCAAACGGTAATTTGAACGGGGGGGGCACCTCTCCCAGAAATCCAGACCCTTCGGTTCGCCTTTCATCCAACCACCAACCCCCCCATTTCTAGCGGGAGGGGGCGAAAGGGGGCCACCCAGCAGGAGCCGCGTTATCGGAGTGATTCTATCTACTTCGTCTTCCCCCCGCCCTCACCGCCTCACTCAGGCAAGGGGGGGAGGCGGACCCTGATTGGCGCTCGAGACTACACACAACGGCAACGGTTGGTCAGCGGCCGTTGCGTGTTAACACCCCCCTCCCGGGCCCGCCGAAAGGCACGCGCCCTCATTGGTTCGGCACCTGCGCCAATCGCTAGCTGCTGCTTCGATCTCTCTCCCCCCTCCCAGCCTCCCCCCCCTCCCAGCTTCGCTCTCTAGTTTTATCCTGCCAGTTGGGAGTAAATATTTTGGTACCGCCTTTCGGGTGGGGGCCAGGTCGGTTGCTTAGACACGAAGAGAGGAGGGTAAGTGACTTGAGCCCTAAAGACTGTCACTCTTTGCAAGAGCCTCGTCCCCCTGGGGCATTGTGACTCTTCCCACCTGAGGATCGATCCAATTAAAAAAATATATCCGGTCAGGCTTGCGTTTATAAGGGCCAATTATGCACGCACTGCTTACTGCAGATTTTTGGAGCAGTAAGCCTTTAAGCTTGACTTCGGATTCTGTTCCCGCCTAAGGTATCATTCTTTTTTCATTCTGCAGCTACAGAAAAACAACAACAAACACACGCAGTTTTTCTAATTGGGGTGGGAACGTCACTTGTGCGGGGTTGCTGTCCAAAGGTGGTTTTTTAATTTACGCAATTGCCTTATCGCAGCTGCGCAGTAGCGTCCAGCAAGCAAAGGGGGAATTCACTGTTGAAATTGACCAGACTTTTTCTGCAACTGACAAGCAGCTGGGAAGCCCCGTTTTCCATATTGCTGACCACTAGGAGATTCTCTGCTGTGTTATTGGCCACTGTGAAAAATGGGAAAGAGTCACACGATCTCATAATATGGGGAACATGTTGAGTGTACAGAGTGCACAGTAGAGCCCACTGGCATTGCAAGCTGTGATCCTTGGCAACACCAGCTTTTCTTTTAGGGACAGTAAGGAGAATTCTCTTCATTCCAAAAGCACCCCCTGTAAAAGGTGATAGTACAGGTGTCAGTGGTTACATTTTGGGCTAACTGAAATAAAATCCCCATCATGTGTATCTTGTTTATAGCTAGAATCCAGGAAGAGTCAATCACAGGGAATTACTATTATATTCACATGTAGAAGGTTCTTGATTGCTTTCTTCCCAAGTCTTGTGAGCCCGGACAGCAGGAGAGGCCAGCACTGCTAGGATCGCTGTGCATGCGGGGAGCCAATGGCTCCCTGCAGACACAGCTCTGCACTGCCCCCTCCCACTGCCCAGTTTAAACCAGGCAGCAGGGTAGGGTAGCCCAGCCAGGAGACATTTCTCTCTCTCTTTTTTCACAGTGATCTTAGACTAGCAATGGTCTCATATTGCTAGAGTCATGCCACTTGTAAAAAAAATGGTGGAAGGTACAGAGTGGATGTAACAACCTGGATGTGGGCATGGGAGTGGCCTATGAGGGGTGGGGAAAGGGTAGGGGAAAATCTGAGGGAGTCTGTATGCTTTTGAATTACCTTCGGCTTGGAAGGGAGAGACCGCCACAAAAGCACTCTCAGTAAACCCAAAGAAATGGCAAATGGAATGCAAACTGCACCGAGAAGGGAGGAAAAACAATGCAGAATGAAAAAGAAAAACCAATGGACATGCAGGGTGAACCTGAGGCAGAACATGTGTGCATAAAGGCCAAGGTGTAGATGAGGTTCATGCAAATCTGGTAGAATCCACGTGAGCTGCTTTTGGAACTAATGTGCAACGCTATAATTGATTTTTGGGATCAGAATGGCATATGTATTTTTTACAGCAAGCCTACCTTTGGGATAGGTACAAAGGATGGGATTGGAGTTCAGTATAACTCACTCAAGTGCTAAATTTAGGTAAGTAGACATGTTGGTCTGAAGCAGCAAAATGAAAATTGAGCCCAGTGGCACCTTTAAGACCAACAAAGTTTTATTCACGGTAAAAAGTGTGCATTCACATGAAAGCTTATACCTTGAATAAAACTTTATTGGTCTTAAAGGTGCCACTGGGCTCAAACTTAATACAAATGCTAAACTTTCTGATATTTGACAACTAGAGCGGTGACTAGAGCTGCTGAGCCATCACGGCCCCCAGACAATTTTATTTGTTTGTTTGCTTCATTTGTGCTGCCTTTCTCCCCAATGGGGACACAAAACAGCTTACATTGTTCTCTTCTCCATTTTATCCTCACAGCCCTGTGAGGTAGGTTAAGTTGAGAGTGTGTGAACAGCCCAAGGTCAACCAGCAAGCATCTATGGTAGAGTGGGGATTTAAATCTGGGTTTCCCAGATGCTAGTCTGACACTCTTACTGCTACACCACAGTTCTTTCTTGGGGTCCCTCAGACCAAATTTGGCTTCCCTCACACTGAGAAGACACATAAGATGGTTATTAGAACATGTATGCTGCTAGTAT
>NW_015168078.1:341037-341991 GCF_001447785.1 Gekko japonicus | reverse complement strand
CTACACACACACATCTGTAACTTATTCCCTGGGATACAAATGATAACCCTCCCCTAATTCATAGTTTGGACAAAAATATAGTACAGGAGTGAAAGGGTTGTTTTCTCAAAAGTTAGGCAAATGTTCATTCTCTTGAAGGAATAAAGGTAGCAAAGAGATGCAACCCTGTTGTGTGAGGGCTGAAAAATGTTGTTCGGCCTTTACATTTAAGAAAGGGAAGGCCTCGGAGAGAAAGAGATTCAGGCTAAGAATGGCCAAGAGTTGAACTGTTCCTCTCTTTTAAAACCAGAAAGTAAGGCAGGCTGCTGGAAAATTACTCTGCAATTGGAGTACTTACTAGGAAATGCAAGAGAATCTGTTGTTATTAATTCTTTCTTGAGCCATAGACCCAGACCCCGGTCACACAGGGGGAAAACGTGGCTGTTTGCCCCGGAGCAAAATAACATGCAGCCGCACAATCACACGCCTCGTTGAGGTCCCGTGGTTAGGGCGTGAGGTGCCAATCACACGGCTATCCTGCAGCGCGGCAAAGAAGCGGCGCAGCGCGATCACCCCAGCAATTGCTAGGCGCCACTTCCGTGGCAACCGGGATTTTTTTTTTCTCACCAAAATGTGAGCATGCACATGATTGTTTGTGCACAACCTTTTTCAGACTTAAAAAAAAACTAATCGGTTTGCGACGGGACTAGGACGGGACACGATCAGACGCCTGCCCTTGTCCTGCGTTTTCCAGAAACTAGTACATCGTAGGAACTAGTTTTTTACTCCGTATCTTCAGCACGAAGCCACGGGTGCACTACACTTCCCAGATGTTGTGGTGTGATCGCGCCCGGAAAATCCACCTACCATCCGTATCTTTAGCGCGGCAAATGCTCCGTGTGAACGAGGCCCCAGAATGTGATCCAGCCTTGTACTGCCTTACTGTTTTGCCCCCTTCTCAAACTGCTCTACTGT
>NW_015168078.1:339837-340972 GCF_001447785.1 Gekko japonicus | reverse complement strand
CCATTTAATTTTGGGTACTATTTAGTTGCAACAATGTATTTTTTCTCCACATAGGGATTGCTTTTTTACCTTTTATTTTTACTTCATATTTTTACTTTTACATACATATATACACACATACATTTTCAAATTTTTCGGCAAACCTGGGGTTTTCACTCTGGGTTAGCACATACACCCTATCCTTGGTAGCCTTTTTGTTTTTTGTTTGGATTTTTTGACCCATATAGTGAGGCTGCAGTTCAGAATTAGATATGGTATCATTATCAGTCGTCTTGTGTCATTCTGAATACCAAAACTTCTGTATAGCATAATGAAAATATCAAAAAAAGTTCTCTTGCCATGACATCTCCCTTATAAATAAAAGCCGAATGGTGGTGGAACTTCTCTAGAACATTCCACACACTCCAAAATCAGTTGGCTCTCTGATCTGTCATTCAGAGGGTCTCCCTATCCACTGGCTGCTTTGCCTGAGTCCTGCCTCCAACATTCTAAACAGTTTGCTCTTCCTCTCCCCCCCACAGCCAGTCAGAACACAGAGGTTATTTGCATATGCAGCCTCATTGGCCTTTGCCTTGGAACACAGAGGTCATTTGCATATGCAACTTGATTGGCTTTTGCCTCTAACATTCTAAACAATTTGCTCTTCTGAGGTAAAATGTGTCCAATCTCCAGGTGAGGGCTGGAGATCACTCAGAATCACAACTGCTTTCCAGATGGCAGAGATCAGTTCCCCTGGAGAAAATGGTGGGCTCTGTATCCTTATATGCTGCTGAGGTGGCCCCCGTATGACAGCCAATGTGATGTAGAAGTCAGGGCTTCAGAGCATGGGAGAGGCTGCAGGTGTGTGGAGGGGGTGGAAAGCTGAAGAGTGAGGGGGAAATAAAGATAGTTTGATGATTGGCTGGGAAGGAGATAGGGTTGCCAGCTCCGGGTGGGAAATTCCTGGAGATGTGAGGGATGGAGCCTAGAGACAGTGAGGTTTCAGGAGGCGTGGGACCTCAGACAGGTACAAAGCCATAGACTCCATCCTCCAAACCAACTATTCCCTTCTGGGGAACCATCGTTGCCAATCTCCAGGTGAGGGTTGGAGATCACTCAAAATTACAACTGTTCTTTAGGTAGCAGAGATCAGTTC
>NW_015168078.1:298352-339762 GCF_001447785.1 Gekko japonicus | reverse complement strand
AACCACATAAGAATTAATTGCTTATTTAATATAAAATAAATATACATGTGGAACTGGCACACTTTAACAAGCACATATGTCACAAGCCTTCGCAGGAGACATGAATACTGTGTGGAGCTGAACTGTGAGGGCTGACAAATGGAAATAGAAGTTGTACAGCATAAATTTCTAAGACAAATATTAGGTCTGCCAAAAATGCACTAGATTAAGAAGTACAGTTTTTACTATAATAACAACTCGGGAAGCTTAGGTGTTGAAAAGACCTAGGACTACATGGAAAATCTGGTTTCTCTATATAATAAAGCATCAGAGTGTTGAAATGTATGGCATTATACAAACTTTAATGATAGAAGGAGCTGACCTTGATACATAATGCAAATTAAATATAAATAACTATTTGATAGTAAGCTGCCAATTCAGCCTAACAGCATGTTTCTAAGGAACTGGGAGTAAGCATTATGGAATGAATATTTCCCTTTTAAATGTTTTCTAATTTGTATGTAACCTTTACCCTTACAAAGTAATGTAAGAATGTAGAAAGACAATTAGTAGAAGAATCAGTGGAAACTGTATGATGGAAGAGAGTTTTCTGTTAAAACACTTCTAGTAATAGTATTCTGGACATTTTTACAGAAGATAAAATTGCAAATGGATTTCTGACAGGCTAAAGAGGAAGTAAGTTTTGCTTGCATTGTTTGGGTCAGTTTATTAGCAGACGGTTTATGAATAATGTTACATTTATTTTGTGCAAATATATTTGATACATATTTTAACATCAGATAAGCTTTTTTTAAAAAAACCAATCATTTGCAGCTGAGTTTGTCTTGAGCCTTATCTCATCCTGGTGTCATAAATGATTTCAAAAGTAATCTTTTAAAAAGACATGTATCTTTCTTTGGCTTTGTGATTTCCTGTTGACTGTCAAGCAAGATAGATCTCTTCTAGTAGCTACTATGGCGCAATCACAGGTTTGCATTGCCACTGCCCTGCAGTATCCTGTGAAAGACAGGCTGGGGCTGGGCACTTCCACTTGTCTTAAATCATAAAGCACAAATAACCCCCCCCCCATTTCTATAATCCAGCATTCACAAGGACCCGGGATAGTATACAAAGAACAGTAACATCATCCCTAGGATCTCCGCAAGAGCAATACCTTCAATTGTACTTTGTTCATTTATTAATATCTCACCCTTCCGCAAGGCCAATGCAACTAATAAGAAAACAATAAATTAACAAACTATACATGTGCTTTGAAGCATGTGCCCTTCTCATCTCAGAACACCATAACAGTCCAAGCTTTTCTACCTGTATAGGTCATTTGGTTTTAATTCAACATTCTTTTCAGAACGGTCAAAGCATTTCTCTTTATCCAGACTTATTATTTATGTGGTTTTAGTTGGTCTACCTTTAATTCTTCAATATTCTAATCTTTTATCATAATACTCGTGGGGCATTTCTAGGGAAAAAATTATTGCATTCTCCGGGATTTGGACTCCAGAGTTACAGCAGTTGAATTGGTGGAGCTGTCCAGAGCACAGTCTAGTCCAGTTTTATTGGACAAGTTTCAGTTGGTACAGCGCGAGGAGACCAAGGCCTGTGAAGAGAGGCTGAGGGACTTGGGAATGTCCAATCTGGAGATGAGGAGGCTGAGGGGGAACATGATGGCTCTGTTTAAATATTTCAAAGGCTGTCACTTAGAGGAGGGCAGGGAGCTGTTCCTGTTTGCAGCAGAGGATAGGACTCACAATAATGGGTTTAAATTACAGGTGGAAAGGTACCGGATAGATATTAGGAAAAAAATTTTTACAGTAAGAGTAGTTCAGCAGTGAAACTGGCTGCCTAAGAAGGTGCTGAGCGCCCCCTTGCTGGAAGTCTTCAAGCACCTGTGTGTCATCTGCATATTGATTACAGCCAGCCCCCAAGCTGTGAATGATTTGGCCTAAGGCAGAGGTGTTGAACTCATTTGTTAAAGAGGGCTGGAACTGACATAAATGTAACTTTGTCAGCTAGGCCACGTGTGTCATAAAATGTAATACAAATTACCAGAGATATAAAATTTATAAAGATTATTTCAGATGCCGAATGGCAATAGCAGGTGTGATTGGATTAGGTGTGATATGCAGAGGGGTAGTAGGTGTGGAGATATCAGCAATTGAAATGGAAACCTAGGTCTCAGTTTGGTACAGGAGGATTCAGTCCAGGGAGGATGCAAAGAATAAATGGAAACAAGTCTGAAGAAGTGAGCAGTGACTCACAAAAGCACATACCCTACCTCAAATTTTGTTAGTCTTTTCTATTGGACTCTTACTCTTCCTACTGCTATTAGAAACTACAACATTCAAAAACCAGTGGGGGGACATTTTAACTTTCCAGGACATTCAGTTGCTGACCTAAGAGTAGCAGTTCTCTTACAAAGGAATTTCAAAGGGAGATTAGAGAGACTGCTGAATTGCAACTGATAATGATGCTCAAGACAATGCTTTTTCCTGGACTGAATTGAGACCTAGGTTTCTTCTCTCATTACCAGTGCCTGCTATTGTCATTCGGCATCTGAAATCACTTCACTCTCCAAGATATGATGACAGCCGGACTCACATTTTAGCTGTATCTGAAGTGAGCAGTGACTCATGAAAGCTCATGCCCTGCCACACATTTTGTTAGTCGTTAAAGTGCTACTGAGCTCTTGCTCCCTTCCACTAATAAAGAATGCATGTCCCATCTGTTAGAACTCGAAAGGAGAATCTCTCCAAGTGCCATGGTACACTGTTTCTCTCTCTTGCTCTCTCTGGCTCCCTCCCTCCCTCCCTCCCTCCCTCCCTCCCTCCGAAGAAGTGTCCTTTCACACAAAAGCTTATACCTGGAATAAAATGTTGGTCTTAAAGCTGCCATGGGACTCCAACTGTGTTCTCTCTCTCTCTCCCTCCTCCCCCTCCCTCCTCCCCAAAAGAGGAGGAGCAGCCCCAGAGAAAGAAGCAGAAGCTGTGTGTGAGAGAGATAGCGAAAGAGAGAGAGAGAGGATTGTCTTTGTATCTCCCCTGCACGAAGCAGGAAGCAGCCACCGAGGGAGTGGGGGGGTGAAGCAAGCTACAGTGCGGCTCCAGCAGCAGCACTGGAAAAGGAATCAGGAAAAGGAATTTGCTCGTGGGCCAAATCTACAGGAGCTGGATGAGATTTTCTTTTGTCAAGATAGGTATAATATA
This sequence comes from Gekko japonicus, assembly GCF_001447785.1. Classification (NCBI taxonomy): domain Eukaryota; kingdom Metazoa; phylum Chordata; class Lepidosauria; order Squamata; family Gekkonidae; genus Gekko; species Gekko japonicus. The sequence goes on along the minus strand of NW_015168078.1, from coordinate 336,562 downwards.
CTTCTGCCTCTCCATCTTCCAGTTGGGGGTTGGTCTTTTTTAAAGTGCCAGGGGACTCCATATCTCTGATTAGGAGAAACAGCAAAGAAATTGTTTGCAATGTTCTGTCAAATCACAATGCTAATACATTCCAAAAATCAATTATATATATTTTCGCATCTGATTTTAGGTGTTTCTTGCTGGTGCAAAGGGTGCAGAATTTTTAGAAAAATGTGTCATCGAGAAGCCAGCATTCACTTTAATGTCAAACTTTAACTGATGCACAGTTAACTGGTGTATTAGAAATCATACATGCCTCAGTAATACCTACCCAGATTCCGTCTGCCATTGATCATCAGAGGTAAGGCAAGAAGCAGCCAAACCTCCATTGTCCCTGTTACTAGCTGTAATAGAGAGCTTCTCTGTTTCCAGTGGCTGTTGATGGGGCCAAACAGAGGGTGGGAAGCAGCCAGGGATTCCTCCATCATGCCTGGGTACACATCTAGTTACAGTTTCTAACTGTTTTCTATTGTGCAATCAAAGAGAGGGCTACAAGCTGCCAGGCAGTAATCCAGTGTTCTTGAATCCCACTTTGGTCAGAATCATCTCCCCTAGAAGCGTTTTGTACTGAACTTAGATTTTGATTTATGGGAACAGTCTGAAAGCCAGTTCTGGCTGAAAAAAATAGGATGAATATATAATGAATAATAACAAGTGAGCATAAATCTGCTCTGGAGCATAAAACTCCGGAGCACTATGGAAGACAGGAGGGCCTGGCGTGATGTGGTGCATGGGGTCGTGAAGTATCAGACTCGGCTGTGTGACTGAACAACAACAACATAAATCTGCAATAAGAGAGTCCAATGGGGCAAAGCATCACAGCAACAAAATGTTTGAGAAAAGGTAAGAGACAAGCAAGTTCAACAGCCGTGCAAAAAAACTACAGCACTATTTCTCTTGATATCAGGTACCTGCATAGTCCTATAAGAACACTCTAGTTTTAAGTTAGAAGGTATTATAGTACACACCCAGTCATGAAGGTAGAAAACCAGAAATGGGGTGGGGTAGCCAACGTATTGTACAGTGTGTCACACACATGATTATCAGCTGGCTGGGCAGAAGTTGTGAATGTGTTCTTGGTGCAGTGAGCTCCTGAGCTTTCAGAGTAAGACTGCTGACCCGGAGAAGCTGAGAATGGCAGAGAGATACATAAGCAAAACTTTCAGGGACTTGCCAGGGGCATCCTGTTCCCATGGGTGGGGGGCTCTTGGTAATGGGAGGTTGAGTCCTTAGGAATGTAGGGAGACGTGTCAGTGGTGGGTGTTTTGATCACTTGGAGAATTTCCTGGCTGAGATGAAGGCTGAGTCTTTAGTTGTCTGGATAGACTGGTTGGTGATGTGAAGGAGGCACCAGTGGTCATGGTGCATGTCATCACCTATGATGTTGCGACGCATAGTGATGCAATCCTCAAAGAAATGTTTAGGTTGTTAGGCAGGAATGAAAGGTAGCATTCTCACACATTCTGCCTGTTCTGCACACAGGCAGAAATTAGGGTCCCAATGCATAGATGTAACAGTGGTGCCATAAGTTGAATGTAGATTTGTTCGGCACTAGGTAATGTTTTGTGACAACCTGACCATGTATGAAAGAGGCAGGCTCTATTTCAACCAAATTGGAACCATACTGATGGTGCTTAATATCATTAAGACTGCAGAGCAACTTTTAAACTAACTACTAGGGAAAGCTGACTGGAGCTGGATGACTCCTCTTTCGAGGGTGATGGCTTGACTAGTCTTGGCAATGCATATGACATTTGTTCAGGGGGACCAAGGGAGTGTGAGGGAAATGTGCACGCCAGAGGCACTTGGACAAGGGAACAAAGTGAATTGTCTATATGCAAATGTTAGAAGCTGTGGTAGACAAGATGTAGAAAATGTAGCCCAGCAACACAGGATCCAATGAGAGCAGCACTTTGAACTAGCCAATTGCAGCTGTGTACTGGAAAAAGGCTGAGCTCTGAGAATTAGTAGAGGATTGGTTAGGTTTTGAGGGTTGGAGGCTGGGCAGTAGGAAGATGTGAGTGAGAGAGAGGGATTGTTTTACCAGAAGGGTGAATTAAATAGCATTGGTTAAGTTCACCTGTCTGGGTAACCGAGTGTGTAAAGGCATTATAGTATTCTAGCAGAGCTGGCTGTGTCTGGTGTGCAACTAAGTTGCAGCAGAGTGCTGTGTTTTATATGTTTAAAACCTTTTTGAGAATGATTTGCTGTTAATGTGCATGCACTGTGTAAAATTTAACACGCTACAGTTCCTGGTGGATAGTTAATAACTGCTGCAGTTGTTTTTTTCCCCCCTCTGAATAAACTTTGTTCTTGTTCACTTGTTAAAAGTTAACCATTTTGTTTCTGTCAGTTTATCTTGTTATCCCTTAGCTTCCAGTACAGACTGCGGTGGGGTTAAACTCAGGCTCAGATGCTATCTCCTCAGACCTTTTAAAACTCCCACTGGAATCTGTGTACAATGGGGTATACAGAAAATGTGACTGGAAAAAAATCCTTCAGGGTGATGTCTAGCCCCAGGAAGACTGTAACGGAAACCTCTAAGCTAAGGTGGGGGGGGAGAGGGGAGAGAGAGCACTAACACTTGCTATTAAATGCCAACATACAGATAGGGGTGTATTCAGCAGTCGATCTGCAAAAAGCACTGACAGCCATAAGCTCTCAGCTCTCCTGTCCCCCCAGCAGCCATTTCCGGTTCTGGGAGAATTTCTTCCCAGTGTAGCATAGGGATGCCAACCTCCAGGTGGGCATTAACACACAAGAAGTTGCTGCATAAGTTCATGCAATCAATATAGTATATTCAAATTGATCAAAATACAATATCAATAATCAATATAATTTTAATCTTGGTTTGTTTCAGCAAATATCATCAGGTATCATATTTGCTGAACCAAACCAAGATTAAAATTATATTGATTATTGATATTGTATTTTGATCAATTTGAATATACTATATTGATTGCATGAACTTATGCAGCAACGTCTTGCGTGTTAATAACCTTCAGGTGGGACCTGGGGGTCCCCCAGAATTACAGCTCATCTCCAGACTACAGAGATCAGTTCCCCTGGAGAAAACGGATGCTTTGGAGGGTGGACTCTATGGCACTGTACCCCATCGAGGTCCGGCTCCATCCTCAACTCTCCAGGAGTTTCCAAACCTGGATCTGGCAACTCTGCCCCCCATCCCCTGCCAGTGGCCAGGGGGGACCTGGCAACCCTAAGCAGGACCCATGTGGAGTAACAGCTTTATAGATCAGGAGGTTGCAGTGAGGAAGGGGGCCAAATCTGCCTTCACTCGCACAAGAGGTGAGAAAGACTATTTTCCCCAATTTTGTTTCCCACTGCAGCCTCCTGTCCTGACTATTACTCCACAGTTTGCACTTCAGAAACCTCATGATGGAATTGGGGAAATCAATGTGATATGGCTGTCCTTGGATATTAGCAATATAGGATGGGCAGGGAAGGATGTATAAGAGGAGGAGTTGCTATGTATGCCCATTAAGCCAGAAAATAGACTTTTACAGAGAATTTCTAAGGATGGAAATACCAAACCCCAAAAGTAACTTCATGTATCTGTGTGTTTTGTTTCAATTGTTCTATATCTACCTTGTGTGCATTTGTAAGCAACTTTGGGGACCCTGAGTGGAAAGGTGGCTTAAAAAATGTTTTAAATCAATAAGATGTTGGGACATGTTATCGCCTGCTGGCTCAACACACAGATGGAGAAGGAAATAAAGAAGGCAAGCAGAAGAGAAGGTTGTGTAATAATTACAGCTACTCTCACACTGAGTAGGCTACTGTGTATGCAGATCACGAGAAAAATTACAGTAAAGTCACCCACTATTACACAACTTTCTCTTCTGCTATGTACACAGAGAAAAGAAAAATGTCTTCACCTGGAGCCTAAAGGTCACGTTTGGCACCAGGAATGTCTTCTCTGGGGAGGGTTCCACAATTTTAGTGGCATAGCAGAAGAGGTCTACTGCCTGTTGCTACCTAATTTGAAGAATTAATATACAATAAGGAAATAAGAAACAGAGCCTCTGCCATCAACACCAGAGCCATGAAACAGGAGCAGAGAGGAAGCAAGATGGAGGAGCCACAGCTGTCCTTTATCCTGCTGCATTAAGTAATTTTTAAAAAATTATCCTGTCTCCAGTTTCTAATGTAGTATTACTGGCCTGTTGGTTTCAGAAATAATGGCTGTGGACAGAACTGGGGAAAAACCTTCACATTCCTAGATTCCTGCTTTAATACTTCATCAGCCAGTACCAAACTTGTTTTATTTAGAACATTTACATTTCATCTTTCCACAGTAAAAGTCCATGAAGCAACTCCGGAAAAAATTAAAATGCAGCACACTATCAGTAGCATTAGGAGACCCCCATCACATCAAAAATCAGTGGCAACACACTGTCTCCATAGTTTCCATAGTTTATTATTATTATGGCCCATGGCCAGCATGCACACTGCCTCATCAAACATGCAGTCCCTTAGCAGTTCTTCAGAATAATGCACAGATCTTGTTGAAACCTGATAATATCATTAGAAATGAATAAAAATGAAGAGGCAGCACTGTGAGATGGAAGGGAATTCTTTTTTTCCTTCTTCTTACCAAGAGGTGCTAAGTCCCACCAATATCCTCCTGTGAGATATCGCTGCTAAGGTTCAGTTGAATGCTGCCTACCACCAATGGACCACCATCCCTGTGGTCTCTCTGTCCTTACAGCAGACAAGCTGCTGGCTTAGGCAAACTCCTTTCATCAGTAGATGCCTCAAGATGTTCACCAAGTTTTCTTGCCCACCTAATAATTTTATTTATTTATTTAGGGATTTATTATCTGCCTTAGATTTATGGCTTAGAGAGCCAGTTTGGTGTTGAGAGCCAGTTTGGTGTTGTGGTTAAGTGCACGGACTCTAATCTGGGAGAACCGGGTTTGATTCCCCACTCGTCCACTTGCACCTGCTGATGTGACCTTGGGTCAGTCACAAGCTCTGGCACAGCTGTTCCTGAAAGAGCAGTTTGTGTCAGAGTTCTCTCAGCCCCACCCACCTCACAGGGTGTCTGTTGTGGGGAGGGGAAGGGAAAGGAGTTTGTAAGCCGCTCTGAGACTCCAAGTGAAGGGCAGGGTATAAATCCAATCTCTTCTTCTTCTTCTCTTCTTCTATTATCTAATCCAGAAAGAAATTCAGTTAGTGGGAAACTCCTCCCACTTTCCAAACTGCTGAAGCTTGTACTCTGAGCCAAAGGACTATTATCTTATGTGAATTCAGCATCAGTTTATTGACTCCTATCTAGCCCGTGATTACCCTCACATATTCATTCCTGGCGTCCACTAACCCAGATGAAAAAAGAGAAATAGAGTCGGGTGTCATCAGAAAACTGATGTTAAAACAGTTAAACATCTACAAAGACTTCTGTAAGCAGTCACCTGGAGTTTTGGAATGAGGAGGTCAGAACAGAACAGGACCTCATAACGTAAAGTCAGATTGTAGTTCCCTAGCACCACCTTCTGAAAGTGGAGAACTAGTGAAGCTTAGTGCTGTCAGTACCAACCTCAGTCAACAAATCTGTAAGGATACCATAGTAGATGGTACTGAAGCTGCCAAGAAAATCAGCAATGATTCTAAGGCATTTCTGAAACAAACATGCCTCATATTCAGAGGCATCAGTATCAAATTTCCAGGTTTCCATGTGACAAGAAACCTAGAATGTCCAGCTTATACTGTGTCTTACTTGAAAATTGCTGTTAACACACGTGGAAGCTCAGGGTTTATTCTAAGCTTTCCTCCTACTATACAGGCAGCTGGCAAATTGCCTGCTCCTGAATTTTTGTAAGTTAAAAAGAACAAAAAAGAGATAGGAAGGAAGGGGAAATAAAGAAAAGACGACAAAGGTTGGGGAAATGAAAAAGACAGGACAAAAACTAATGGAGATGACTTGAAAATAATGAGGAAGTAAGGGAACAGCCACCCCCAATTAGTTGGCAATGAGTTTATGTCCCTTTTCTTTTATTTTCAACACTTTTTTATTGAAGTATTAAAAATGCATACAACTGTTAAAGTAAGATAAAACCACTTCAATTTTAACAAAAATTAGCTAGTACTAATAACAACATAATCTATACATCAATCATCAAGAACAAATATATAATCAACATTTAACTAATCTCAATATTGTACTGAATATCCTTATATTTCGGAGAATAAATTTTTTTAGCAATAAATCAGGTAAATATTAAGCTTTGGCAGACCTTTTAACACTACTTTTCACTATGTAGACTATTGACCTATTATAGTTTAATCTTATCTGTAATAGGATATATCCTCATGTCCCTATTAAGACAAATTCTGTCCCTTTTCTAATCTATATTTGGATAATATTACTCCCTTCTCACAGAAAAGAAGCATAAATGAGCGTTTGACCTCTCCCCATTATAATTCTGATGACTAGGATTTCCCGTGTGTGACAAAAGGGTTATTATTCCTGTAAAATCTGTTGAAGGTTCTGTTTCTGTTTACTATAACTAGAGGTTAATAGAAGCTGTTCATCAAATGGCTACTCCAGATCTGCACTGTCATAAGGAGCTCTTGTATTATCGATCACACTGTTTGGAAAAAGGGCGCAGGGCCCAGTATTAACACTATCAATAGCTCTGACTGTCCTTCAGTTTGGGGGATTTGTGCCTCCAGTGTGCCCAGTTCTACATGGTCTTGCCATCTGTTGGGCCTAGCTGAGGCCTCATCTCCATGGGGGAGCCTGACATGTAACCCCTACTGCACATGTGTTGAACTGGACCTTCCAGTTTAATCCTGGGACTGAGTCTTCTTCAATGGTTGATGCTCCAAGATAGCTGAAGAACAAAACTGTTACTGGCAAATAGGAACAAAGCTCTAAAAATTCTGGGAATTACTATATGACAGAATATAGGAATTACTAGAGATCTGTCCTATTCTGCAGCTGCTATTACAGGAAAGAGAAGGAGGTAGGATGGTTAGAAAAGGAAGGAGCCTTCATAAAGTGCTGGAAGGACAATTGGGGGACAATTGTTGGGTTGCCTGATGGAAAAGACAGACTATGCTCTACTGATGGGCTGAGCAGAACAGTGAGAGGGGCATCAGGTCACATTTGTGTCAGTTTCTTTTCTGTGTTTTGTATTATATGTAATAATTGTATCCCTACACAATACTGGCTTGTATTCTTCCACTCCACTCAGCCAACTTTGAAGCCTTCCTCCAGTAGACATGGTTGTTCCTCCAATGGAACTATCAGCAGAGCGATAGAATGTAAGCGGGTGGGCTGTGAAGATAAAATTGCACAGAAGGAAGCCAGGCTGAATGGCCCCTTTTGCATTACAAGCAAGTGCTTTAGGGGCCACTCAGTTCAGACCAAGCCAATGGTGCCAACAATGGGTGTCAGCTCATTTGTTGCCTTTTGTTGCAATGTTGTCCACCATTGGTTTGGTCTGAACTGAGTGGCACCTGTGGCAGTGGCAGAACAACAGTGCCTCCTTATCTCTGCTTGTTTGTGGATGCCAGTGATCTTCCAGTGGCCTTCCAGCAGTCTTATCAGAAACTCGCTCTGTAAGTTCAATAGCTGGTCTGGCCCTCAATGCAAGCCACTTTTTAAAGTAGAATTCAGTATGAATTAATACAAGCCTTTGTACTCTCTCGCTATACTACGTGAAGGCAGTGGTATGGTCTGTAATCACAGCAGACTTTTATTACTAAGTATGTGGTATTAATATACTGGTAATACATTTTAGTTTTGTCTCTGAGTTCTGATCTAGATTTTATAAGGAATTCAATTAAATAGTGCCTGTTTTAACTTTTAGGTTTATAATTAAATGGTTTTATGATGTTCTCTTATTGACTTTTATATGTATTTTGATTATTTTAATTAACTTTTATGTGTATTTTACTCTGTTATAATTCTGTATCTGTTCTTTTAATTGGAGTGCTTTAAGATCTATACCTTCAAAATGATTTGCTGTGTGAACTTGTATCTGGTCATGGACCACAATAAATTATTCACTCATTCATACTAATGTACTGGAAACTCTTGTTCTAATTCCCTTTCACCTATGAAGTTCTCTGGGTGACCTTGGTCCAGTCATTTTCTTTCTACCCAATCTACCTCACAGGGCTGTTGTGGAGATTAATTAGAGGATGGCAGAATCTTTTATCCCTTAAAAATGGAGAAACAGTGTGATAAGAAATATTGTAGATAGGCACGCAGCAAAATCCTGATCACATCTTGCTAGATTGCTAATGATTTTCAAGCATGCTGATTTTCTTTTCAGCACTGCTTATGGGTTCCCTCAAGGCACAGGTTTGGGGTAGATTATTTTTGTTGAAGAATGTCTGAGAGTCATTAAATCTATATGGAAACTTTTCACAATTGATTAGTACATATTTTCTAATGTGTGGAATAGAAGGCGTAATCATATATTTCTAATATATGATTACGGCCCTGATCTTCAGCTGCTTAAATCTGCAGATCAGGGCCAAGTGGAAAGAAGAGAGGTTTCTGCACAAATTTGAGGGACCCCCCAGGTTTGCAGAAAAATTTAAAAATGTTCCTAGAATGCGCAGAATTTCCTCTGATGCCATCTGCCTCGCCATTGCATGCGAGAGGAAGAGCTGCTGCTGCCAGGCCCACCATCACTACCTCTCTGGCAGCACTCTGGTTGCGGGGAGGAGAAAAATTGTTGTTGATCTTGCCACTGCCAGGCCTGCTGTCACTTCCTCCCGAGTGATGGCACTCTAGGTGGGAGGAGGAGGAGCTGCCACCATTGCCAGGCCTGCCATCACAGCTTCTCCGGTGGGTGGGTGGGGGTGGAGCCAGCAGCAAGAGAGAAGAAAGTGAGAAAAAAGCTTTCCTCATCAGATAGTTATGTGGAAATACAAATTATTTCTAGAAGAAGAGTTGTTTTTATAGCCCACTTTTCTCTCAAAGGATTCTCAAAGTGGCTTACAATCTCCTTCCCTTCCTCTCCTCACAACAGGCACCTTGTGAGGTAGGCGGGGCTGAGTTCTGAGAGAGCTGTGACTGCCCCAAGGTCACCCAGCAGGCTTCCTGTGGAGGAGTGGGGAATCAAAGCCGGTTCTTCAAATTAGAGTCCACCACCCTTAACAACTACACCACGCTGACTCTCTTGTACAAGGTAAAAACTAAATATTTTACATAGCAATTTAAATATGGTAATATAGCAATCATTTTAGGACCCAGTTATTGATGGACTGATCATATATATAAAATGGTCTGGTCTAGAGAATTGTTTATGGACGATAGTTTGTGCGTTTTAAAATGCCACCTACAGTTAGATTATAATACTGCAACTCAGAAATACTGAAGCTCATTATGATGTTAGTATAAGCAAATACAGCTAGCTGCGGTGGCTCAAGTGGTTAAGACGCTGTACTGCAGGCTGTGGAAGGTCAGTAGTTCAGCAGTTCAAGACCCGGGTGCCGCAAGACGGGGTGAGCTCCTGTCTCTAGTTCCAGCCCCTGCCAACCTAGCAGTTCGAAAGCAAGACATTGCAAGTAGATAAATAGGTACCACTGCGGTGGGAAGGTAACAGCGTTCCGTGCGCCTTTGTGTTTAGTCATGCCGGCCACATGACCACGGAAACGTCTTCGGACAGCGCTGGCTCTGCGGCTTTGAAACGGAGATGAGCCCCGCAACCCTAGAGTCGGATTCGACTGGCTTTCGAGCAAGGGAACCTTTACCTTTACCTTTATATTATAAAAAATCTTACACACAATACTATCTAGAAAGGAAGGGTGCATTAGATTGTTTAAATCCCATCGATTCTTTATGTAGCTAATCATTTAGGTCAGGCCTATAGGGTTGTCAACTCTGGATTATAAAATTACTGGAGATTTTGGAGCCTGGGAAGGGCAGGTGATGGGGCATAATGCCATAGAGACCACCCTCCAAAGCAGCCATTTTTTCCATGAGTACTTATCTCTGTAGTCTGAAGATTGGATGTGATTCTAGGAAATTTCCAGGCTTCACCTGGAGGCTAGCAACCCTAGGCCATAACAAATCTTCTTTGGCTCTAGGACCCAGCCAAAAAATGTAGGAGTCAGATTCATTTTTTCAGCCTTCAGAATTTTGATCAATGGGGGATCCCTTATTCCCAGAGTTGCAGGGCGCCATTGGACTTGGAAGGCTGTAACCCTTTCCAGAGTCGAAAATGGCTGATATGGGAAAGGAAAGTGGGGAAGATCTGCAGTCCTTGCACTGAGTAGTCCTTATGCTGGATCCAACCAGTGTTCCCTCTAAGCTGAGTTAGTGTGAGCTAGCTCACAGTTTTTTAGCCCCTGGCTCACACATTTTTGTCTTCGCTCACGAAGGAGAGCTCCAGAGCAAACTAATTTATGCAGTATCCAAATGGCTCGCTCACAACTTTAATGCCAGGAGCTCCCATAGTAGAATTTTTGCTCACAAGACTCTACAGCTTAGAGGGAACATTGGATCCAACCCCAGTGTCTTGTTATAATCCTTACAGCTCTGTAATATAAGTTACGTATAAGAACAAAATACAGATGCTACTGAAAAACTGAGGGGAGAAACTTCATAATTTACATTTAAAGCAGGGATATCATTTTCAGATACTACAGTTTTCTAGAACCATTAGTGTTGCCATTCCCCTGACAGGGGTGGGGGTTTACCCACTTCCAGGGCCCCTGATCCATTGGCCACAATCCGGCCAGTGGGGAAAACCCTGACCCCAAAGAGCCCTGTCCACGCCAACGTGCCCAGCCCAATGACGTCACCCGGAAGTGACACTCGTATCATTTGAGGGCAAACTCTATTATTACCATAGAGTTTTCCCTCAAATGATAGAGCATCCCCCTGCAATGTGCCCTGCCTGATGACATCACTTCTGGGTGCTGTCATCATGGCGTGTGCACAAAGTATGTGTGCCAAAAACCCCAGGGGACATAGAGGGAACCCCCTGCTGGCAGCCAGGTAAGACCTGGCAACCCGGAGAACCATAGAGCTGGAAGGGGTCCAAGGGGCCATCTAGTCCAACCCCCCTGCACAACACAGGAAATTCATGCTATCTCCTCCCCCCACTTTCCCAGTGACCCCTGCTCTATGCCCAGAGGAAGGCATTAAACCTCTAGGGTCCTTGAGCTAATCTGGCTTGGAGAAAAATTCCTTTGTGACCCCAAAGTGGCAATCAGCATTACCCTGGGCATGTAAGAATAGACCACAAGAACTGAGCACTGGCTCATCATTTACTGCCCTCCTTCTCATGATTTGCCTAAATGTCATACGAAATTTGCTGAAAATGTAAACCTTGATATCAAAGACAAAATATACAGCGGCTTTGTAGGATAATTAAAATACCAGGCATTGTAGCTTGAGCTTTTTAAGAAATGTATAACCAACAACAGGTTGACTATTAACTCATTCATTTAAAAAGAATTTAAACCTGTAATTTTCCATGTTGAAAACCACCTTTGTTCAGGAATTGCTTTCATTACTCTCCATGGCTTCATCAGAATTAAAACAAAATATAGAGGTGAGGCAGTTTGGGATATGGGTATAATAATTGTCACTTATAGAGGAGGTTGGATCGAATATCAACATAATGTTGGAAAAGTTATTGAAATTAGTCTCTTTTCAGTAGACCATATTATTCATGCTTTGGTAATTCCTGTAATAATTTTAACATATAAAAGTTGCAAATTTACTTAACATTTTTTTTAAAATTCCTTCATTGTACTACAGAAAGTAACTGGAGCTTAGGCTGAGAAATGTCACTTCCTTTGTTAATCTGGCAAATCAGCATTTGATTACTTTAAAAAATCATTTGATTATATATTCTTTAGAGAAGAGAACACATCATTTGTATTCTAAATGAAAATAAACTATAAAACTTAAGTTGAATCAACAAAATGATAACACAGCTGGTTTTTTAAAATCACTAGATGTTCCCCTTGATTTACGCGTCATAAAATTACATTTTATCCTGTTCCAGGAGGAGGGCATGATCATAAGACATCTGAGAACACTTCTTCCATCTGCAGTCAGAAAACTAATTCGATCAGATAAACTCAGCATTAGCAATACTTCTGGAATGTCAGAAGGTAAGTGGATTTTTAAAATGCAAGAAAGACACTCTGTTATTCCTTGTCTAGTAAAGAACAATGGGGGAAGACCTGGACAGGGATGGGAAACAGCTTGATAAAAAAAATGTTATAGCCTAAAGCATTTTGAAACAAACCCTTCTTCCACTGCAACTGAGTTCCGTCACAGTATAATGTTACTTTTTTTTTTTTTTTGCTATCTCCTAGGTTGTTATTACGTTACAATAGTATCAAGATTTTTGAATCAGAAATATTTGTCTGGGTAGCCTGGTTTTTCAAAAACCAACATATACATTCACAATTCTCACTTATACCAGAATTACATTGAGGTGTCACACTAAGCCACTTTGGTGGGGAGGGGAAAGGCCATGGCTAAGTGGTAGAGCTTCTCCTTTGGATCCAGAAAGTCCCAGGTTCAGTCCCCTGCTTCTACAGTTAGAGGGGTGAGGAAAGAGGTGATGTGGAAGACCTCCATCTGAGACCATGGAGAGCTTCTACCAATCTGAGTAGACGATATTGACCTTGATGGGCCAATGGTTTAATTCAGTACAAAACAGCTTTATGTGATTCATGTGAATGTTATGTGACATGTAGGTTGCCAGTTAGCTAGGAGAAAAATGCTCTACCCCTTTAATAGAGGCAAGATGTGTTAAACTCGGCAGCTGAAACTCTTCATGGCATGGAGATAAATAATATCACCTAGTATTGCTGCATATCAAGCTGACATTAAAGGGACAGCTAAAGGGGCCAGTTTAAATGTTAGCAATACTAGCAGCATCTCAGTGGTAGCCATTCCATTATCTCCGTGTAATGGGACGGCCACAAAGCAGGATTCTGTACTAGAGCTACAGCCCAGTTTGTGAATTCCGATTTGTAGTAATGTAATTATATTACTTTCAGCTTTATGCCAGCGTGTTTTGTAGCAACCCCCCCCCCCCGAACACAGAGGTGTAGCTGAAGAGTGGCCAAAAAATTGGTGTTCCTGTTGCTGTTTCTTTTTATTAAAAGTATTGTTACAATGTAACATTCAGCCAAAATTATGTAGTTTGTATAGTAACTGAGAAAAGTGTGAGACACTCCATAAAACAACCGCATTTATAACTGCTATGCTGAGAGAGTAACTTTAGACATTAGAACTTACTAATCAACGTAGCCAAACTCTTTGCACTATTTATGCCACAAATGCTAACTTCTCACATACAGACATCACTTTTTGTGGCTTGTGGGTGTTTACAAAACTGCATAAAATAAAACTTGACTCATTGGCTTAATATAGCAGACCTGCTAGTCACTGCTATTTAAAGTTGTTTGTCCTTTTCATTTGTTTTTGCTTTTTTGTCATCAGTTTTAAAAAGACAAATACTGTCCAGTCTGTCTCACTGAAAGAGAGATTGCTAAAGTGTCTTGTATTAAAACTAGCCATTAGTGAAGAAACTGGCATGAATCTGTAAGCATATCCATCTCCTTCCTTTGAAAATTAAAAATAAATCAGAAAACGCATTGAAATAGAAAGTTCAGTCCTGAAACATAACCCTGGATTCTTGAGTTAGCCTGTATATATTGTCAGTATATATTGCTAAACGAAATTTAAAAGAGATAGCTGAAAGTGCCTGTGAGTTTCAGTTTCATGTCATCACAAGCAAACTAAAACGCAAAAGTAGCATCTATAATAATAAAAAAATATGTGTGTCCGTTCGTGGCAAGCTTGATTCATTAGAAATAAACCTGGGAGTTTCAAGATTAGGCACCACCTTTAGGATGATCATAAAAATCACAGTGTCAAAAGTGAAGGAATCTGAACATCTTTGGCCAGCTTATCTCCAGAATATCCCTGTGCTATTTGCAATGGAAGTAATTAGAAGCCAGGAGGATGGAGGCAGCATTGACAGGGACAGTCAGGAAATATTGCCGTCCTTTGAAAACCAAACTTATCTGAGCTACACTTCAAACACTACTCCTTCCTCTGTGACTGTATATGCCTCCTACAAAGGTTGTCCTGGCAACCCCTGAAACTCTTTGAGACAGCTGTTTTTGCAGACTTCAGCCAGGATCAAAGTCTTCCTGCAAGGGGAAGCAAAGCCTCAGATAGAAGCCACTGGGCTGTTTGAATGGTTTGTAAAGGAAGCAAAAAAGAACTGCATAAGGCAGGGCTCCCCAATCTTTTCGAGACTGTGGGTACCTCTGGAATTCTGACACAGCATGATGGGTGCAGCCACAAAATGGCTCCCTCAAAATGGCTGCCACTGCAGTCGGAGCCAGCCACAGACTGATTGCCGTAGCTTAACTTCAGTCATACAGTAAAAATGTTTGTGCTGCGGTAGCAGCTGCTGCCAAAGCAACATTTTTTAAAAATCTGTCCAGCCAATCAGAAGCCTTGCTGAGCAAAAACGTGGCCTGGCCCCACCCACTTTCTAAAAACTATTGGCAAGAGCCAAGAAAGGCATTGACAAATGTATTTACCTTGCATGCTATTGTTTAGACTGACCTGGAAGGTAACCTGGCACAAAGCCAATGGGGAGAAAGCATGGGAAACTGGAGCCTGTTTGCTAACAACCATTGGTTAATGTATTCAGGTGATTTCCTTCTAGGGTCAAGAAGAAAGAATCTCCATTACCAACCATGTGGTCAGTCAATCTGTTGTTGTACTTGTAACAGTAAAGATGTAGTCTTGCTGTTTTGTAGATTTCCTGTGTACCTTTCCCTTTAGAAATACAGATTTTTACATAGAAAGAATATGCTTCCTCTCCAGTGAACAAAGATCCATTGCGACTTCCGGTTGATGGCGGCACGCTCATGGACTCACCTCCCGGACCTCCCGGGGTGTCTCCGTGCTCTGGTGGACGGAGGGGGTGAGCAGGCTCGTAACCCCCCCCAGGAGCCTGGGGAAGGGCACCTGGCCAAGGAGCTTTGAGGAGGTAGCCTCTTCTCTGGCTAAATGCCAGAGAATCAAGGCTCCCCCTTGCTCCAGTGGTCCATCCAGCCGAGAGACCTGATGGTACAAGTCAAGCTAGCCAGGTCAAGCACAGGAGACCAGGCGTTTGAAATGATGAATGAAGAGGGGTCGGAAGACCAACTATGTACGTGAGTGAAATGAGAACTGATTTTTAAACGAAAAGACACTCCTTAC
Source organism: Gekko japonicus (assembly GCF_001447785.1). NCBI lineage: Eukaryota > Metazoa > Chordata > Lepidosauria > Squamata > Gekkonidae > Gekko > Gekko japonicus. The sequence goes on along the minus strand of NW_015168078.1, from coordinate 321,288 downwards.
CCGAAGCAGCGAAACAGCAGAAGCGAGTGGTGGGAGGGACGCCTCCCATGCCCATAAATCGTTGAGCGAAAGGGGAGGGAGTGGAAGAATAAACAAGAAATTGCCCAGAAGTACTCATCCATCGAGCTATACAGATAAGCGCATATTCAGAGACTTTAAAATTTATTGCGAAAGCAAACAAATGAGAAAAGGATGGTGGGGAAGAGGGACAGGGACAAAGAGAAACTTTTAAAAGCGAAACTAGAGTCCCCGGAAACGACCAGTGAGACGATGAAGGCGATGACAGAGGTCAGGCGCCCTCTGCTGGAACAGCTCAATGTCTTTAAAGAACAGATGTCTGTTGTAACAGCGAATATTACTGCAGAACAAAAGCAGCTGCAAGTTGTGACAACAAGCATTACTGCTCAACAAACGCAAATAACGGATTTGATTCAAGTAATGAAGCAGGATGCTGAGAAAGTAAAGGAAATGGCTGAGACAACGCAGATAGTGAGGAAAAAAGTGCAAAAATTGGAAAAGAAAACTGTATCTTTGGAAGATCAGATGCTGCAAGTGCAAATGGATAAGGCTAATATGGTCCTGCGCTTCCAAGGGGTGCCAGAGAAAAGAGGAGAGAATCTTAAAGAACTTATGAGTGAGCTACTTGCCCCAGTAGCAGATATAAAGGCGGACTTGCTACTCAACAACATGGATGTGGCCTACAGGTCATATTCAGGATACATAAAGAAAAATAATCTGCCTGGGAAAATTGTAGCAAGATTCTCGAAGAGGCACGTCAGGGATGCTATCCTGAAAGCAGTTGCTGCAACATCCCTGAAGGTGGGGGAGAATGCTGTCAGAACGCTAAAGGATATTCCATTTGAAGTAAGACAATGCAGAAAGAAATACAAAGAACTTGTGTTTTTCCTCCAAACAAACTCAATTGGATATAAATGGCTGTTTCCAGAAGGAGTAATATTCAAGATCAAGGAGAAGAAGGTCAAGATTGACTCTGTTCTTAAAGCTCAAGAGTTTCTAAAGGAGCAGCTGGGAAGGCCAGAGGACGAGAAAAAAGAAGAGGACGATAAGTCCAGTGGAGAGCTGGAAACTGGTTCGTCTGGTGAGGACTCTTTGTCTGAGCAGGGGGCATCAGCCCCGAAAAGTTCCTACAAACTGCAGAAGAGAGAGAAGAAGAAGTAAAGGCTGAAGGACTCTGAATTGTGCCTTTGAGAACTTTGGTTCTAGGGGATGATGGGAGGCACTGTTATTGGGCAATTAAATGTAACTGGGGATGGTTAAAAGGGTTAAAAGATTGACACAGTTCATAAGAAGTACAAAGATGAAAAGTCCTCTCTTGGGTTTTTTGTTAGTAGTGGGTTCTTTACTTTCTCCCTTATAAGTAGCTTTCCCTTTTTTCTGTTTTTGTAGTGTTTAAAAAATAAAAAATAAAAAACCCCTCCGGGGGCTTAAAAAACAAAAACAAAAAACAAAGATCCATTGCAAGCTCTGAATATCTAACTACTTTTACCAAATTTTCCAACAATTATTGTTGGACAAAATGTATTGAAAATACTTATTTCCATAAGAGAAAAATATGGCCAGATGCCACTTATGGAGTTAGTCCATGAAGCGTGAAAAGGCAGTCTGTGAAGCATACAAGGGAAGAGCCCCTGTAAAATAATATTGTAAATGCAGCAAGCTACGGGATTGGTGAGTGAAGGGAGCAGGGGTTGACCCCAGTATGAAATATAACTCTTAATATCTATATCATGCTTAGTCTCCAAGAAAATCAGAACTGCTAACTGACATGACTTAGAGAGGCTGCAGCTATTGCATGTTCCTCAAAATTGGTGCCACTATCATCTGGCATGAAGCTGTACTGTTAGCAGCAGAAAGGAGGAAGAGAGGCAAGCTAAAGCCAGACCTTAGCCAAAATTACAGCTTTAGGATCAAAAGCAGAAACCAAGTTGGTGTAGCAAATTATTCCCAGCTCTCTCACATTTAGAGAAGTCTGAACTTGATGTAGAAACAAGAGGACGATTTCCCTAAGACCATTTCCAGAAGTGTCTGAGCAAACAGATGTGGGCATAGGCGTAATCTTCGTGGGGGCGGCAGGGCTTCAGCCCCCGCCGAAATTTTCAGGAAGGTGCTCAGCCTCCCCCGGGAGCCACCCTTGTTCCTAGCAAAGCAATGCCTCTGGCCCAGCCCCAGCCCCCCCCCCCCCGGGCAATTGGAAAGTCTACACCCTTGGATGTGGCAGTGTATCTGGTTCAAAATGGACTACATCTTAAAGTGACTATAAGGTGATGTTGCAAAAGAGAATGTCAGAAACATGTTTCCATTTTAATAACTAGTATCTATGCCCAAATAAACAAGGGAATGTGTGTGTAGTCGACATAACAAGCTAAAATTCTTTTTTCTTAATGCTTACAGGGTTTAAACAGGCAAATGTTATAATTCTGCACAAATCTCTTGTGGATGACTTTGAACATTTTTGCCATGCAAATGAAGGCCCCCTTCCATTGCTCTACAGAAGTAAACCGGGGGAATGGAAATGCCCTACTATGAGCACTGATTCTGATATTAGGTATGCATGGAGTTATCTAACATAGGTCTGATATGAATGCAAAAATATCATTTTAGTGCAGTAAGCCATATGCAGACATCGTCTGCACATTCAATTCATTTTGCTTACAGCTACAACTTTTGCTACTAAATAAAGAATTTATGAGACCTTCTTTTGGTTTTTGAGACTAGGTTTGGGATTGCCAAAGTTAACAGAACTAAACTAAACATTACTGTTTTTAAAGAGTTGTGTTGCCTGTAGCTACACAGCAGCTGCGGGAAATGGATCTTGCCCCAACCGGAGCTATTTTCCCATGCAAAAACTGTGTTGTGTGGGAGTTACTTGACTGATTTTGCTGTTCGATGGGGAGTATCTGTGCACAAGGAGCAGCAAAATTGGGAAAATTGGAAGGAAGGAAGGTACAAAACGTTTTGGCTTCCCACAGCTTTGCTTCAGCATGTCTACAGATTAATGTAGCATTAAACTTCTAGTACAACTGCCTGCATGTATAGCCATTTGAGTATTATAACTGTAAAGACCTTTGTCAAGCATCATAAAGTTCAGATAAGTAATCAAGACCTGAAACAAAATTTCAAACTAATATGAAACATGGCTACATTTTAATATGAAATTTTTAAAAATCCAGAAAGACTTCCAGGAACACTTTGAATAAACCTAAATCCCAAGTCTTGTTAATCAATTTGCCATTCCCAGTACTCCTTGGAGCGAATGCAGTCAACAATGTTATCCCTATTTTTCTAAAAGCCCTAAATCAAGGCCAGTAATATGAAGTATGAATACAGCTACACTTAATGATGCCCTTCTTATCTCCCACCTTTGATGTATGAATGCAATTCCACCTCTGACAACATTGATAACATGTTGGGAGCACCTTTTTGTTGGGTTCATAGATTTGTGGATCATCTAAGTATGATAAATGCAACTTCAATAACTGGACTCAGCAGGTTCACATTTACACACACATCCCGCAACAGCCTCTAGCATAGAGGATGAAGGAAATTGACACATTAAATTTTAAACGACTGACTCCAGTTGGCCAAACTTAAACAATGCTTCTCAGTGTGTTGATAACATTCGTTTCTTTTAATAGAACTGACTGTCTGCAGTACAGGAAATATGAGAATGGATTATGTACAGGAATTCTGACAAGTTTGAAGGAATATTCTGAACAGTTAAAAGACATGGTGACTTTCTATCTAGGATGTAGTTTCACATTTGAAAAGGCAGTCCAGAAGGTTGGCATCCCTGTAAGAAATGTTGAACAGAAATGTAACGTGAGCATGTACAAGGTAAGAACAGGGGATAAATTTAAAAACATTCATGATAATTAAAACCAATGAAACCAGGTAGTTACAATGACCAAAAGGTGGATTCAGGCCAAACAATATACCTTCAAAAGTTGGCTGTTTGGTAGTAGTGTTACTTGTGGAGTTATGAAAATATTTCCAAGAAAATTAATGCTATTGAATCAAAACACAATACATAAATTATTCCATCAGAGAATAATATGGTCTAAAGACCTTAGAGTCTTAAAAAAGAATAAAAATAAAGACCTGCTTGATCAATGGACCACCTCTGCTGAACATTTGTACTTAAAACAAACTACCTTTCAAGCCAAGTCTCCAGTAAATGCCATCACAGCATACCAAGACATCATTAACTCCTTAACTGAGATTCTAGGATCAACATACTTATCAAGAAATGCCAAAGGTGCCCCTACTTGGTTTGATTCTGAATGCTGGACTGCTAAGAAAAATCTTCACTATCTATTTTCCTTACTACGTGCCCCTTTTTCTCCTGAGTTAGCTGCTCTCTATCTTGAAGCAAAAAAAGGATGTCAGCTTCTCTTTGGGGGGAAAAGACATACTCATGCCTTGAAGAACTGGTCTAGATTATTGCACACTTCCCGCACAAGGAATATGAAAGATTTTTGGGTGATGGTTTCACAAGTTAACTTCTCCTTTAACACAGTCTACTCTCTACCTATCCTAACTTCTGACTGGACTGTCTATTATTCCAACTTGTTTTCAGACCCGGTACTGCCTGATTCTTCTAACCATCTCCAAATCCCTTCTGATATACCTGCCTGGCCCCCGGTCTCTAGAGAAGAAATTCTTGAACTTATAGCCTCTATTAAATCGGGTAAGGCTCCAGGCCCAGATGGTAGCTGACCTAATAAAAAACAACCCAGACTGGTGGTCTGAACTGCTAGCTCACTTGTTCACTCTTGTTGATAAATTTGGGATATTACCGGATTCCTGGCTAACCTCCATCATAGTTCCAGTCTTTTAAAAAGGCAATCCAAAAACTCCCACCAATTATCGCCCTATAAGTTTACTCTCAGTATTAGGGAAATTGCACTCCAAACATCTCCTGAATCGTCTATTTGACTGGATGTCTAATAATAATCTCTCAGGTAAAGAACAAGTGGGTTATCGCCCGGACACTCTACCCTTGACCATTGACTCACACTTGCCTTTTTGGCGGAGAAATACTCCTTGCATTTAAAAGGCAAACTATGGCCCTGGTCACACGGAGCATTAGCCACGCTAGAGGGACGGAAGATAGGCGGAGTTTCCGGGTGCGATCTCACCGGCACATCTGGGAAGCGTCCGTGGCGCAACTGAGGCTTCCCGCCGAAGATGCACAGTAAAAAACTAGTACCTCGGTGGTACTAGTTTCCTGACACCGCGGGGCAAGGGCGGGTGTCTGATCGCGTTTCCGAAGGTAGTTCCGGCGCCCGCCCATGTCCCCTCAGATAAAGGGTTTTTTTTCAAAGTCTCCACGGATGCGCACACACACACAAGGGAGCATGCGCACAATTGCGTTTTAAAAAAACAACAACCAACCTGCTTTCCCTGCGCCCTGCTTCTTTGCCGCGCCGCAGGACTTTGGAGTGATCGGCACCTCCCCCCACCACGGGACCTCCACGGGACCTCGATAGGTAGGTCTGCTCGAGCAACCACGCGGTTTTTAGCCCCGGGGCTAACAGCCACGTTTCCCCCCGCAGTTTTCTGCCCGTGTGACCGGGACCTTAATGTAGCTTTTATAGACTTGCGGGGTGCATTTGATTCTATCAATAGATCTCTTCTATGGACTAAACTATGGACTAAACTAGCCAATATGGGAATGGACCCACACCTGCTATTCCTGATACATTAACTCCATTAATCCAATAGCTGTCAAGTACGTTTAATCACAAAGGCCTTTTGACTGAAAAGATTCCTGTCACCAAAGGGGTAAAACAGAGATGTCCCCATGCTCCTGTCCTTTTCAGTTTATTTCTGTTTGACTTGCCAGAATATCTAACTGAATTTGAAGACCATGTGCCAAAGATGAACTCGCTTCCAGTTCCCCTTTTGCTGTATGCAGACGACACTGTTCTCTTATCCATTACCAAGATTGGACTTTTATGTCTGCTCTCAGCTTTTTCGGGTTTCTGTTCTAAGAATGACTTGTCTATTAACTCTCAGAAAACTAAGATCCTGATATTTACCAAGGCTTGGAAACCCTGTCCATGGAAGGTAGATGGGAAACCTGTGGAACAAGTTAAAGCCTTCAGATATTTGGGCCTTCTCTTTCACCATCAACTTAATTGGTCTTTTCATCGGAAGGCAGCTATCTTAACTGTAAGGAATCAACTGCTTGCAGTCTCCTGGTTCCATTTTCATATTGGAAATCAGTATGTACCAGCTGCTCTTCAGATTTTTCAGACGACGGTTGTTAACCAGCTCTTATATGGGATTCCAATTTGGATTTTGGCAGTCAATACTGAAGTGGATCGTATTGCCGCTATTTTCTTACGCCATATTCTGGGTGTACCAAATATGATTAGACTTTTTACTATTTCTTGCAAACTTGGCCTCCACCTGCCTTCAACTATTGCCTGGATGATTACTATTAAATATTGGCTGTGCTTCCAATTCCAGGCTTGTCCTAACCAGGGGTCATTTGGGGCTGGAGTGCGCTGGAGCGCCGCTCCAGCAGCCCCAGTGGTGGCAAGCCCCGCCCCCAGCTCCCCACCCCCAAGCTCCTTCAGTCTAGAGTCGCGGCACAGCAGTGGCACGCCCCCCCCCAGCCTGCCTTGGCAGGCTGGCTGGGAAAGGGGGGACTTTTGAAGATCCCCCCCTTTTGTTTCTCCTACCGGCCTGCTAAGGCTGGCTGGGGGGGGGGGAAGCGAAGAGAGAAGGGGTTTAAACTTTAAACCTCTTCTCTCTGTAGTCTCCATTCTATTCTATAGCCCCCTAGAATAGAATGGATTCTATTCTTGGCAGGCCGGCTGGGGAAGCAAAAGGGGAACAACTTCAAAAGCCTCCCCTTCCCCAGCCGGCCTGCCAAGGCAGGTGGGGGGGTGAAGTGAGAAGGGGTTTAAAGTGCTAGGGGAGGGAAGGGGAGGCTGTTGAAGATGCCTCCCCCCCTTTTGCTTCCCCTTCTGAGATAACTTCCGGTGATGTCAGGGGCCGTGGCATATGCTAATGAGCTATTATGCTAACAGCTTATTAGGTATGTTAATGAGCTCCTCCAGCTCTTTTTCTATGAAATGACCCCTGGTCCTAACACTCTGCTGTATGATTTATTAAGGGACTCCTATATCTCTAAATGGTACCAACATATTAGGTCCAAAATTGATTCTATTGGCATCAACTTGGAGTCCCTAACTAATTGCAATGAGAACCAATTATTTCACATTATCCATCAGAGAATTTGGGATATTGAGACTCAGACCATTGCTGCGGGAACCAACATGATTTGCTCTCCTTGTTTTCATGGCCTGCTGTTTACCCCAGGGCTAGGAGCTGCTTACATGCAAAATCTTACCAATCCTTGACAGTGTTGGGCCTTTATGCTTGCTAGACTGAATATTTTCCCTTCAGCTGTTCTTTCAGGCAGATATCATAACATACCTTTTAAGAACAGACTATGTAAATTTTGTTTACTGGAACCTGACACCATTTCCCATATTTTACTTCGCTGTCCCATGCGTAGTAAGGTTCGTCAACAACTTCTTGATCCTGTTATTTTCAACCTCTCTGGCCCCCCAGAGAGAATTACTCAATATTTACTTGCTGATAAATCCATCAAATGGACAGAACTTGTGGCTGAATATTTGGCTATTGTGTTGAATAAGGTTAACTATGTTTCTAAGACCAAGGCAGAGAATGTTTGATTAATTTTGCTCTTCTGTGTTCTTATTCCTGACACTGTTTTATTGCCCCATCTGGACTGTACTATTCCTATTTTAATTATGTAAGATTATTCTGTATTTTATTACTTTTTATGCCATTAAAGGTTTCTGAATCTGAATCTGACATAAATTATTTAGTTCAGATGTAAGCAGTCCCAGTTGTGTGAGGCTTTTCACTGGCTCACACAGCAGGCTACATGGTTTACTTCCAGACATGCTGTGGCCTCTGGGAAGTAGAAGGAAAGAAAGGGAGTGCTAGATTCAGATTAACTGGATGCATCCTGTTCACTGTACACTGCCTGTCCTTGATCTAGATTATTTACTTATGTAAACTATGAGGATTAATTCATATTTCTAATGTGTTAAACTATTATTTCAATTCTCTAAGTCTTTATAATTTTAAAATGAAAGAGACTTCAAGGACCTTGATAATTTTTTTAAAAAAATCTTTACCAGACTGCTGTGCCTTGCCGTGATTCTGAACATTTCCATTGTAATCTAGTGGTATCAATGAGACCAATTCCTAGTGACAAATTGGAAATGGTTGTGCAAACCACCAACCCAATGAAACAATCACATGGAGCACCAGTTCACATTGGTTATCCGGGTCAGTATCTTTAATATACACACATACACATATATAATTTCTATATGTTTTTATATGATATTTTAAGTGGCAGGTTTATCTAGCCGGTCAGCATGCTTCCTACATTCTGTCCTGTGGGGACTTCACACAGTAACTCTTAGCATTTGTATAGCACTTCCAGGGTTCAAAATCCATCACACACATTATATTCTAAAGTAGCCCAGTATTCTTATTCTGGTATGGTAGGATGGAGAGTTGAGGCTGAAAATGGCTTCGCTAAAGCTACCTAGTGAGTATGCCAAGATCTGAACCAGAGTCATGCTGATCAAAGCTCATTCAGTAGCTCTGAACAATGAGTAAGCTAATGTGTTCTGACATAGATTCAGGTAAGTAGCTGTGTTGGTCTAAAGCAGGGGTGGCCAAATTGCGGCTTGGGAGCCACATGCGGCTCTTTCACACATATTGTGTGGCTCCTACCAGGGTGGCTGGGGAAACAAAGGGGAGGCATGCCTCCCCAAATGGTCTTCCCTTCCCCAAGCAGTGTTCCTCTCCCTGGGTAGGCTTGAGGTGGGGGGGAGCAGAGAAAGAAAGTAACTTTAACTTTAAATGTATTGTCAAAGCTGCCACCACCACCCCACCAGCCAGCTTGGAGAAGGAAGGGAGGGGGGTTGGAGAACGCATGTAAAATTTAAGTTTCTTTCTTTCCACCTCTCTCTCTCTCTTTTCCCTTTCCTCCCTCACTCCCCTATCTATTTGCTTTCTTTCCACTTCTTTCTTTCTTTTCACCTTTCTCTCTTCCTTCCTCCCCCTCACTCATATCTTTGCTTTCTCTCTCTCTTTCTTTCTCTCTTCCTTCCATCCTCCCCCATCTATTTGCTTTCTTTGTTTCTCTCTCTCTCCCCCTTCCTTCCCCCCTTCCCCATCTACTTACTTTCTTTCCACCTTTCTTTCTCTTTTTCTCTCTTTCTCTTTCTCACTTTCTTTCTCTCTCTCTTTCTTCCCCCTCCCCCATCTATTTGCTTTCTTTGTTTCTCTCTCTCTTTCCTTATTTTTTCCACACACCCCCCCTCTCTCTCTTTCTCTCAAACAAATAGATATATCATTAGCAAAAAATAAATATAATTGGACAAATAAATATCATTATCAATATCTGTTTTACCGTTTTTATTTTTATTTTGGCAGTCTCATTTAATGTTAGTAAAAAGCAAATGTGCATATTTTCAATAAAAACGTGTGTAATATTTGTTCATGTCTTTGCAGCTCTCAAACATCTGACGTTTATTCTATGTGGCTCTTATGTTAGGCAAGTTTGGCTACCCCTGGTCTAAAGCAACAGAGCAAAGTTTCAGTCCAGGGGGATATTTAAGACCAATGAAGTTTAATTCCGGATATAAGCTTTTGTGTGCATCCACATTTCTTCAGATACATTGGCATTTAGCAGGCTGACCGCCATCAGTTCACTGTATAATGAGCTCCTGGTTAGTAAAGATATCTGGTTAATATCTGGAGTTGTACAAGAATGGCATGTATGGACTGGTAATTTCTATTTCATTGGATCTGAGGAAGTGTGCATACACACAAAAGCTTATACCTTGAATAAAACTTTGTTGGTCTTAAAGGTGCCGCTGGACAAAGACTCTATGGTACAAATGGCTTCTATCATTATTTTTTGCCCAAATAGCACAGCGTCACTGTGATATCACTGATGTGATAATATCACTTCCATTGCACATTGGAAGTGACATTGCCGTGTAGCTGACAGCACAGCCTGGGCCTCCCTACTGTTCCTGGTAAGTTTCCCCAACAGCCAGCTGATTGGCAGCAAGGGGGCAGAGCCTGGCAGGGGGGAATTCCCTGCCTCCAGGGGGACTGGCAACCCTAGCTGCTGTAGCATTTAGAAGATGATGTTTGTTAACTATATGTTTGTTAACTAGACAGCAATAAGAAGGCAGTGAAAGCCAAAATGTAAATGGGTGGGAGGGATGAATTTCACATATTGATTTGAGCTATTTAGCCAAACTAGTAGAAAAGCAACACAAGCCATACAAAACAAGGAAGGTAATTAATTTTAATAAATGTGCCGCATTAATGAATGTAAGGGATATATGGAGTAAAATCAAATGTTATATGAAGAAAGAGGATGGTATAATTAGGTCAAACAACAGGGCCACATATGCAGTTGTCCACATATGGAGTTTAATTGCTGTTTTAATTGTTACTGTTGTAATATAGAGTCATTGAGTCTGCCTTAACTTTGTCATTACTACTGCTGCAATATAAATATGATTGTAATATTTGTTAATTTCAGGTCTATTAGGTATCAAAGATCTTTCCAAGGTAGACTATGGTGATGAGGTACAAGCTCATCCAGAGGATGTTCCAGTCTTTTGGGCGTGTGGAGTAACAGGAGTGGAAGCCATCAGTAATTGCAGTATGTATCTAATAAGCTTATTAGAATTGTTCTTTTTCATAGAAACTCAAGAGAAATTAAATCTAGCTGGTGGCCCTAGTGAATGGAATTTGCTCTCCTCTGAAGGCCCACCTGTTATTCCAGTTACGGTGATGTGTCTGATGCCTGTTTCCACAAACTGGGTAGAATGTTGCCATAGAGACTGGCAGGGGTCATTTCATAGAAAAAGAGCTAGGGGAACTCATTAGCATAACTCATTAGCATATGCCACACCCCCTGACATCACCGGAAGTGTGTCATAAGGCCACACCTCCTGACATCACCGGAAATGTGTCATAAGGCCACACAACCTGCCTCCAATGGGCCCGGCGGTGGACCTGCAAGGCCAGCGGGAGTGCAAGGAAGCCCCGCGAAGGCCCTCCCTGGCCCCAGGCAGGCAGGGGTGGGGAGAGGCGGGGAGGAAGCAACTTACCCTCCCTCTTCTCCTGCCTCCTCCTGGCTGAATGAGGGCTGGAAGCAGGGTGGCCGGAAGCAGGGGGCAGGGCTTCGTCATGTGCCCCACCCTCCCGTACCTCACCCGGGGGAACTGCGTTCCCCCGCGTTCCCCCCCAAAATGACCTCTGGAGACTGGCAACACCTATTGGCCGTCAAAAGGCCAAAGTGGAATCAGAATAGTTATATTGTGCCATTTGTTTTAATTTCTATAAATCATAGCAGAGATCTCAAGCAAGGCAAATTGTGCCTGAAGCTTAGGTGCAGCATTTTTCAGTGTTTCTAGAGTATTTCTTAGATGATCGAGAACACTACAAATGACTTTCTGAGATACAAGAGATGGGCTTACATGAAGAATATTCGTCCATTTAGTGTTGGCCAGCTGGCTACATGTTTAGGTCTAACTTATTTCAGCTGGTTCCTGAGCCTGTTGATTTCTTAGATACTGTGCCTTGCAAAGTTAGATCCTTAGTATCCTCTCTGAAGCGTAAACATCAGAGACCTTCAAGATACAAAGTTACCACCTATACCTGTCCTGCTTAGACAGCCTCCTAATTTAAAACAGGTTAGCCCAGGGATGTTATTCCTATGGTCCGCGAGCCAGAAGCAGCCAGCTCAGGGCTTTGATCAGGCTCACGGCTCTCTTCTCCACCCCCCTCCCTCTCCCCTGCCAGTCCTTACCCTTCTGAGGGAGATCCGAACTTTCCAGCTGGCTGGGCCTTGTCTTCTCCTCTTTCTCCTCCAGGAGGAAGCTCCTCTGGGCCAAAGCCCAAAAAAAGTTGCCAAGAAAATGCGGAATGAATTTTCCTTTAAGGTCTCTAGGCAGCCCCCAGAATGGAATGATGATCCCTGGGAGTAGCAGCTGTGTTTTGGGAATGGAATTCCACTCTGGGGGCTGTCATTCCAGTCGTAGAGTAGTCTATCTGGACTCAGAAACCTTAATGGAAAATCCATTCCATATTTTCTTTCCAACTTTTTTTGAGTTGCAATGTATTTCAATGGAGTGGAGCTCAAGTAGTGGTTTGGGAGGTGTCAGTTATCAAAGACTGTTAAATAAACAAAATATGACAAGAGTGTTATGTTCTAAGCATGTTTGTATTTTAAGTTTAAAAAACTTTATTGCGTCCTTTATAAAGTTAATATCTTCACTACCTGGCATTACATTTTATGACACACATGGCCTGGCCTGACAGAGTCCCATTTATGTCAGATCTGGCCCTCATAACAAATGAGTTTGACACCCCTGGGTTAGCCCCTACACCAATGGACACAAATCTGACATTAAAAATTACAGTATTCAGAAACCAGTGGGAAAACATTTTAGTCTCCCTGGGCACTCAGTTCCTGACCTTAAGAAAACCTGGGACACTGCTGTTTTGCATAACTTGTGAATGGTCACTGTATTTTTAAATTAGATTTCAATTTTACCCAATTACAAATCATTGTGTACTCCCTGCATTCATGCCCCCCTTATCATTTTGTTTTATATAATCCCACATAAAATGACTACATAGTGAGGATCCATTTATTGTGTCCGAAGAGGTGAGCTGTAGTCTGCAATGCCTCATGCTAGAATAGAATTTTGTGTATACCAAGATTCCTGTTTATTTTTGTGGCAACAGACTAACAAGGCTACCCCTCCTGAATTATTCTCAAAGTATACAAGGAATGGTGATTACAATAAAACACACCTTTAATCTAGAGAGTGGCCGAACAAATTTTATAGTAATTCCTGGGGCTTCTTTTCTGATGACTCCTTTAAACATCAGAGTTTATTATCAAATTGCCATTATTTTAAACACCATGAACAGCAATTCTATGTAAAGGAATGTTGCCATATTTTAAATCGCCACTACATTTATTGTTTTCTCCAAAAAGAAATGGACCATTCTCCTGATCCATATTTCTGGCTGATCAGTTGGTCTAAACACATTTGTTTGATCTCTCCCTAGATATGATAACAGAGGAAAGCTGGGGCCCTGACTCACCTGGGGGCCTTTTTGTAGCACTGCAGGGAGGGGGAAGAGAGAGGGTGTCCATGGCGGACCATCTGGAAGGGGCAGGCTGACAGCAAGCGTAGGAAGCTGGGGCCTGCCTGACCCAACATCGACCCTATCAACAGGATCCTGGGTGTCCAGGGAGGTGGGGGCTCCCTGGCCAATTTTTAGGACACTGTGCCACTCCCACTTGCCATCTTCAGTGTTGGACGGCTTGGCCCCCCCCATCCCTTTAATTAGGTGTAGTTTGTTGGGGGTTTTGCATGTGGTTTTGTTTCACTTGATTTTCTTCCTTGTCACAAACAATTTGGTAGTATCAGCATGGGGCTGGATCCATTATCAGGAAATCTGGCCTGCGTGCCCATTTCCTGAGTTTGGGGGATCTCATTGAGGGATTTTGGCATGAGGGTCAAGTGGTACAGCCCAGGGGCACAGCTGGGGATTACCCTCATGCCCAGGTGGCAGGGGAGACCATAGGGCATGGCCTTGTAATATCCAGAGACCTGTCATCCCAAGGTGTACAGCAGATCATCAACTGGCAGGGGGTCAGTCGATGGATGGGATCCGGTACCCCATGCTCTGCCAAAGCATACTACAGCTGTAATCAACAAAATTACAACTTATTTCCCCCATGTTTCTGAAAATTGTGTGCGTGCATGTGTTATTTCAATCAAAACTGTAAACAGGGTTAGTATTTAGCTATGGTTATGGAGGAACTCTTGTCTGGGTGCCTGCCTCGCCCCTTCCTCTTGGCTCTGAGGCCGAAAACCAAACTGATATCTTCTGCAAGTGGTAGAGGCAAGTACCATCAAGTCGCAGCCGACTTATGACAATCCCATCGGTTTTTCAAGGGAAGAGATGTTCAGAGGTGATTTGCCATTGCATGCCTATGTATCAGGACCTTGGTATATCTCGGTAGTCTTCCATCTAAATACTAACCAGGGCCAACTCTGCTTAGCATCCAATATTGGGCTAGCCTGAGCTATCCAGTTTGGGGCCTTCTGCAAGTACTATACCATTTAAACTACTTGTACCAGGGCAAAATGAGAAAGAAAGAATTGGCACGCACAGAAAATAAGTGTTATCTACATATAACATTCCCTATTCCTACTTTATCCTCTCAGTGTTTAATAAGTCTCCATGTTTTGGATGTGTTTGGTTGTTTTTAATTTTTATTTTATTTTATCTGGGATAGATGGGAGTATCTCCTTTCTGTAGTATCACCAATTTAAGGTACAACCTATGAAGAAGTCTGGATTATTTTTCCTGTATGGTCTCTTAAATTTTTTTGTTTCAGAGCCTCCACTGGCTTTTACCCATTCTCCTGGCTGCATGTTTATCACTGATTTGAAGGATGAAGATGCTGCAGCTGATTATGGCAAAGAAATCCCTGAAGTTTACTGTATTTGTCAGAATCCTTTGCATTATAGCATCACATCTACAACAGCCGCCCAAAAAATTAGAAGGCTAGAAGAGATCATTGGAGTGGACCCAGGTGAAAGCAAAAAGAGAGTACAAAGAAATAAATATTCTTACTTAAAATGTTAACTATAGAATTTTTGTGAGATAATGTATTACCAAAGAGAAAATTAAAACATTAGAAGTTGTAGTTCTTGAAGAATTAGCTCAATCTGAAGCAAAAATCTATATAATCGCCAAGTGTGCCCCCGATCTGCAGGTATCTAGATCTACAGACAGGGGCACATTTACTCCAAACAGGCTTTTCTGCAAATTTGGGTGACCCCCTAGGTTTGCAGAAAAAATTGAAAAGTTAAAAAAAAAAAGTCAGGGGGGCTAAATCCCCCCACATAAAAAGCATTGTCTGCACATGCGCAGGCAATGTACTTACCTTAGAGCAGCTCGAAAGGGGCCTGGTGATTGCTGTGGCAACAGAGCCTTGGATCTGGCAACAGAGACTTGGATCTAGGAGCAGGCGGGAGCAGGAAAGTGTCCCACCTGGAGCTACTCTGGGCAAGCCACAGAGAGTGAGGAAGGGGGAAGGAAGCCTCAGTGGGCCCACTCAGAGCCGCTCTGGGCGAGCAGCTGAGATTGGGAATGGGGGGGGGAAGAAGCTTTCGCTGGTTCTCCTGGAGCTGCTCTGGGTGAGCCTCAGAGAGCGTGGGGGGGGGGGGGGAAGGGGGGGGCCCACTTTGAGCAGCTCCAGGTGAGCCACAGGGAGGGGGGGGAGCTTTGGCTGGCTCGCCCAGAGCTGCTCCAGGCTAGCTGCAGAGAACAGCAGGGAGGAGGGAAAGCAGTGGGCCCAGCAGCGGCTGTAGGGGAGTCAGGGGTCATACTAGGTCCAGTGAGAAAATGTGGAGGAAGATGGGATCCCCCACAAGTCTCGCAGGCCCCCACTTGTTCTTGGCTAATGCTCAGCTGTACTCTCCACTGCCCTGGCTTTTCCTTAATCTTCTGCAGAAGTGGGTGGGGAATGCACAATGTGCAATATAATAAGCAGAGGAAAGCTCAATCTAATCAAACTAATAAACCTATATTATTGACTGGACTGGAAGGAAAAAATAGTACAGCAGCACTGAAGGTTCCTTCTATTCCCCTACCAAACTGCCATTAATCAATGAATAGTTCCTACTGAAAGGTGCCCTCAAATTTATTTTTTTTGTTGCAAGGCAATGTTCTGATGAATGTTCTCAGTCTATATTTCATTATTCTTATCTGTGTTTAGGAGACAGAGGTGTGAAACACTTGTGCTCTCGGGATGAACTTCTGAAGGCATGTCTGTCCATTTCACATGCTCATTCAGTGTTGATTACCACTGGATTTCCTACCCACTTCAATTATGAGCCCCCTGAAGAGAATGATGGGCCTCCAGGAGCCATTGCAATGGCAGCCATGTTGAAAGCCTTGGGAAAACAGGTTGCTGTAGTAACTGATCAAAGGGCTATAGACTTGAATGAGAAGGTTATTAAAGAAGCTGTCAAACAAGGTAAAGCCTTCTGTTTTGCAGTAACAAAAGTGACTTGTTTTATTAACTGGGTTATGTCTTTTGCTTAAAATGCTGCTTCCGTTATCACTATAGATTCTTTTTCTTGACTTAAGATAGTCCATTTTCTTATCAAACAGGGATCCTGAAGACTCCAGTTCCTGTCATTAGCTATCATAGCGAATCTGCAGGTTCAGCTATGCAGTTTTTGTGTGAAGATGGAAATCCAGAAAAGCCCAAGTATGTTACCAAAAAGCAAAGCAATGGCAAGATGGACCGAGAGAGGAGACAGCTGAGGGAAAGAAGGATTAGCGAGTACAAAGAATGAAGGCCGTGAGCTATAGGAAATAACTTTACTCATAGGCTAGGCTTAGGAGGGTGTGCACTACTGGAGGGATGGGGAAGAGGGAAGGGTGCTGGCAAGGCACAGGAACTGAAAGCCAGGGGTGGGGAAAGCAGGAAGTCCAAGAAGCAGGATGATGGCTACTGAATCTTTTGAAAGCTTTGGTGGCAGACAGTATTATTATTATTATTATTATTATCATCATCATCATCATTATCATTATTAATAATAATAACAATAACAACAACAAAAACCTTATTTGACTTCTCCCTGTGCGTACTTGTTAGCACCCTTAGTGTGTGTTTGAATGTGTCAAATGGAAAAGTCCTTCGCAACGGATAAGATGAAGAAGTATGAGATGTAACTGATTTTAAAATGAACACACACCATTTTCTCCACTTGGTGGTTTTCAAAAATAGTGTTTGATGAAGTGCCACTGGGTCTATTAACAACATCAAGCCTGAATACTGGAGACACTTTTCATAATTAATGTTTTTTCCTTTTTTCCTTCAAACTAGGTTTAGTCACCTGATAGCAATAGAACGTGCTGGGATGGCCGCTGATGGCAATTATTATAATGTACGGAAAATTAATATTAAGCATTTAGTCGATCCTATTGATGAGCTCTTTGTAGCAGCGCGCAGTATCCCAGGAGTTACTACAACAGGTAAACATGATGCTATTTGTTCAGTACCCATATTTGTAAAGGGTACTTATATTATCATGACACAATGAGTTGGATCTGGTCTAAATTTTCCAATAGCAGAATGGAACTTCCCTGCATCCCTCCCATCCCAAAACAGATCATGGATTTCTGAGAGGTCATCCTACTCACTTGTGCAGGGAGAGGGAACCTGGAGGGTAGTTTTCAGAAAGTGGTGCAGGGGAACTGCTGCTCAGCCCCTTGGTCTCTGGCCTGTGGAGTCTGCAAGGCTCTATCTTGTCTCATATGCTCGTTAACATCTACATGAAACCGCTAGGTGATGTAATCCAGAGATTTGGGCTGGTTTGGCACTGATATGCAAATGACACTCAGCTCTACCTCTCACTTCCAGCTGATCCTATGGATGCTGTAGAAGCCCTGAACAAGTGCCTGGAGGCAGTTTTGGTCTAGATGCAGGCGAATAAGATGAAACTTAATCCTGGCAAGATGGAAGTGCTAACGGTCAGTAGAGGATCTGACCCGAGACTTAAGGTGTCACCTCTTCTGAATGGGGTAGTACTAGCCTTGAAGGAACAGGTTCCTAGTCTGGGGGTGCTTTTGGACCCAAGCCTGCTACTGGATAAGTAGGTTGCAGCTGTGGCTAGGAGTGCCTTTTACCAGCTTCAACTGGTTAGTCAACAATATCCAAGGACCATGGCATAAATGATTAGGCTAGGTAACTAAAGCACCATGTATAATGATAATATATACTATATTATGAGATATGATCACAATAAAAAAGAAGAAGAGTTGGCTTTTATACCCCGCTCTTCACTACCCAAAGGAGTCTCAGAGTGGCTTATAATCGCCAGTTTGGTGTAGTGGTTAAGTGCGCAGACTCTAATCTGGGAGAACTGGGTTTGATTCCCCACTCCTCCACTTGCACCTGGCTGGATGACCTTGGGCAAGCCATAGTTCTGATAAGAGCTGTTCTTGAAAAAGAGCAGTTTCTGTCAAGAGTTCTCTCAGCCCCACTTACCTCACAGGGTGTCTGTTGTGGGGACGGGAAGGGAAAAGGAGTTTGTAAACTACGCTGAGACACCTTTGGGTAGTGAAAGGCAGGGTATAAATCCAGTCTCTTCTTTTCTTCTTCTTCCCTTCCTCTCCACACAACAAATACCCTGTGAGGTAGGTGGGGCTGAAAGAGCTCTGAAAGAACTGTAACTAGCCCAAAGTCACCCAGCTGGCTTCATGTGGAGGAGTGGGGAATCAAACCCCGTTCTTCAGATTAGAGTCTGCCACTCTTAAGCACTACGCCAAACTGGCTCTGTGGCTAGGTGTGTAAAGAACACTTAGTAAAGAATACTCACACTTCCAAAAAATTAAGATAGTTTGTTATTTACATGCAATAATGCACCATGAACAATGTATAAAGGTAACCGTTCCCTTGCTTGAAAGCCAGTCGAGTCCGACTCTAGGGTTGCGGTGCTCATCTCAAAGCCGAAGAGCCAGCGCTGTCCGAAGACATTTCCGTGGTCATGTGGCCGGCATGACTAAACACCAAGGCGCACGGAACGCTGTTACCTTCCCACCGAAGTGGTACCTATTTATCTACTTGCAACTTCTTGCTTTCGAACTGCTAGGTTGGCAGGAGCTGGAACTAGAGATGGGAGCTCACTCCATCATGCGGCCACTCGGGTCTTGAACTGCTGAACTACTGACCTTCCACAGCCTGCAGTTCAGCGTCTTATATTCTAATAATTCTAATAATACAATGCCACAACAGCAAAACTCATCATTCAAAAAATAATATACAAAAAAGAAATTATTCAAGTACAAGCTTAAAGTGTAATCATGTATCAGAACTCAGAAGATGCTGAAATAAACTGAGGATTGACAAAGAACTTCAAAGTATGTTGAGGTGAACTGAAACTTAAAAGACTACAGGGACCGGTAAAAATCCTGTTCCACACATTCTTCCTCAGGTTTTAAAGCAACAAATGTCTTAAATTTAATAGTAGAAATCTGTTCTCTGTACTAGTTACATAATAGTGCAGAGCACTGAAAAGAAATACTGTTACTTTAAGGTTGTATTTGAATAATTTCTTTTTTGTATATTCTGTTTCAATTTCAACTGGTTAGTCAGCTGTGGCCTTTCCCAGTCAGAAAAGATCTGGCCACTGGGGTACATTCCCTGGTTATGACTAGGTGGATCCCTCTACACTTACAGATGTTTCCCACATTTCCCTCCTCACTAGCAATCCTCTCCATAACAAAGAAAGTTTATTCCAAGGCTTGTGGGACCTGCATGGTCTAATAGCCAGATAGATCTTGAGAGGCTGCAGGAGGAAGGGGCGAATTTGGCCTCTCTTTTCTGGAAGCAGAGCTGCACTGATGTTGGAGAAGGAAGGGAGTGATTTTGCTCCCTTACCCCATCCTACTGTAGCGTCCCAACATACATAGCTATTTGACCAGGTGGGTCTTGTGACCCCAGAAAAACGTTCTGATGTTCCTCTCCCCTGAGCTGTCCTTTCGAACCATGGGTCAGATCCCTGTGACCACAGAGCACAGGATCCAGCCAAGAATGTGGATTGCCTTCTGAATTCATTTAAAAATGGACAAGTAATTATTTGGATAATATTATCTCATTACTGATATGATTACTAATTCTCTCTCTGAGGTGAAGGACATCATGGTGAGTGATTCCTACCGTCCATTCAGGGAGGCAGGAACAAATTCTTCTCACTTCCTGTCTCTGGTGTGGGAGTTACTGTTCTCTTCAGTTCTTTTCCTGCCTCACCAGGGACAGCAGCTTAGATCTGGCTTTGCCTTCATCTACCCTTTAATTTTCCTCTTTACATTTCTACCTACCTACCTCTATATCCTTTTCTCTCTATATCTCGGCTGTTCTATTTCTAAATCCTCTGAAGAAGAACAACAAAACCCTCTATGAGCTGTCTCTGACAGCGGCGGCCATTTTCTCAGTCTGTGAGTTTTAAGAGTGGGTTCCTTTCAGCTGCTCATATGATGGCAGCATGAGGCACAGACAGTGATGGATTTCTTTCTGCTGAGGAGCTAGAAGCTCCCCTCATCGCTGGTGCCCAACACAGCACTGGAGGAGCCGGCAAGACCCGTAATAGGATTGCCTCAGTGTCCCCACTGAGAGCTAAACAAATTTGTGAAGTTAGGAAACTTCAGAATGAAAACTACTCAGTCACTGAATCCCTCTCATCCATCCATCTCTCATCCATCGACTTCACAGAGACTTACCTCCACATCCCAGTCTTCTTGGGCCACTGGAGATTTCTGCATTTTTGTGTTGGAGACCAGCACTTTCAATTCAGGGCTTTACCATTTGGACTCTCAACAGCTCTGAGAGTCTTCTCAAAGGTCCTGATCAACCCCATTGTAAAGCTAAGGGAACAGGGCATTTGCATCCACCCTTAGTTAGATGACCTATTGATCTGACCTTGTTCCATGGAAAAAACCAACTAGTGCCTTCAGAATTATGGGTTCATAGTAAGTCCTCAAAAGAGCTCTCTAGAGCCAACACAGTAACTAGAACACCTGGGCATCATTATAGATACCAACAACAACTGCTTATACTTAACAGACAAGAAGGCAAGGAAGCAAATCTGGTTCTCTAATGACATTTACCAAACTAAAGGGTCTATTGATCTTGACCATAGATGTGGTCCAGTGGGGAAGGCTCCACATAAGACAACTTCAACAGTTACTGAGACCGTTTCAGTTTCAAGTATCCAAGAAGGACAGTTTCCCCATTCATGTCCTTCTCAAGGTAAAGACCAGCCTCCTTTGGTGGACAAGGATGTCCAACCTTCTACAGGGGAAGAAATACTGGATCTCAGAGGTGAGGAAGATCTTCACAGACACTAGTCTGTCAGAATAGGGAGCAACAGTAGATGAGGAACCAGTACAGGTATGATGGTCCAGGGTAGAAACATCAGCCTTCTGGAACTCCAAGCCATACACCTTGCCCTCCTTTACTTTGGTCCATGGATAGTCGATTGTCATATACTGATAAAAACGGACAACATGACAGCCTCAGCAAACAAGGAGGATCCAAATAATTGGTGCTATACAAGGAGGTGTTTAAGATATTAGAGTGGGAAGAGAAAAACCTGGCATCAATAAAAGCAGAGCACATAAAGGGATCCATAAACACCCAAGCAGATTGGCTGAGCAGACAGACCATACAGGAAGGAGAATGGTCTCCCAAGAAGGATCTATTCCATCTAATAATTGCTCACTTCAGTCTTCCACTAGTGGATCTGTTTGTGTCACCAATGAACCACCAACTGAGCCAGTTCTTCACCACATTCTTCCATCACAGAGCCGAAGATACCAACGCCCTGAGATCACCTTGGCCAAAAGGTCTGCTGTTTGCCTTTTCTCGCATACCAGTAGTACCCAAGCTAATCAAGAAGATCAAAGAGCAGGGTGTGGAAGTCATATTAGTGGCACTGTTCTGGCCCCATCATCCATGGTTTTCAGCCCTTCAAGAAATGTCCAACGCTCCACCCCAAGGCTTCCTGCATCACTGGACATGTTTCAACAAGGCCCAATTGGGCACCCACACCTGGAGTGATTGCATTTGACCACTTGGAAAGTGAAAGGAGCAACTTACTCTGACTAGGGTACACTGTAGAAGTCACAGATATGCTCCTAACTTCCAGAAGGCAATTAACTAAGAAGATCTTACATGGAAAGCATTTGTTGGGAGAGAGTCAATCCCTTAAATCCTCGAGTTAAGTCTGTCTTGGTTTTTCTACAAGATGGGATCACCAGCAGTTTAAAGGTATCTACTCTTAGATGATAGGTCACAGTACCATCAATGGTGTTACCTCAGTTTAAAGGCTTTAGTTGATCAAAAAAAACACATATAGCCCTAAAGGACCCACCACCCCAGATTCTTCGATTTCCCATGTGGAAGCTTCACACTGTGCTCTCTGTGCTCACTAATCCACCTTTGAGCTCATTAGGGAAATCCCTCTAAAACGGTTGAGAATGAAGACCCTCTTCCTCACAGCAATTACTTCAGTGAGAAGAGTATCGGAACTTGGCACACTATCCATCAAACCTGAGCTATGAATCTTTCACAAAGATAAAGTAGTTATGAGAACTGACCCAACTTTTAGACCAAAGGTCAATTCAGCCTTCCACAGATCCCAGGAAATCTGACTTCCATCTTTCTGCCTCAACCCTAACCACCTGAGGGAAAGGACATGGCGCACATCAGATGTGAGGCAAGCACTCAAGGTCTACTTATGTAGAACTGAGCACATTAGAAAAAACAGATACTTTGTTCATAAATATTTCCCCACCAAATGTGGGACAAAAAATGTCTAGAGCAGTCATCAGTAGTACCATTAAAGCCTGAATCATCTAGGCCTATAAGCTCCACAAGTTAGTCATCTCAACCGGAATTACAGCGCACTCTGCCATGGTAGAAGAGGTTTGCAAAGCAGCTATCTGATCTTCCATCCCCACATTTATAAGGCACTATGAAATAAATGCTTACAATTCAGCTGATACTGCCTTTGGCAGAAGAGTGCTCCAACATATCCTAGACACAGATGATGATGACCCACCCCAAAAATGAGGATATTGCTTTGGGAGGTTCCACCAAGATGTCCTCCACCTCAGAGAGAGAATGAACCATTGGATACTTATTGTGAAGGGTCCTTCTTCTCTGAGGAAAGGAGAGCATCTTGTCCCTCCTGAAGTCATTGTCATTTCATGTTTTTTCAGC
>NW_015168078.1:280941-298252 GCF_001447785.1 Gekko japonicus | reverse complement strand
CAGCAGGATCACTTCCTGTTCTAATTGTTTTTCCTTTACTTACCTGTTGTTCACTTCTTTTCCTTGTTACTATTGAAGTATGTTGATTATTTCATAGAGTTAAGATGTGAACCAACTGCTTTAGGAGTTACTGGAACTGAAGAGGTCGGTGACTCCCATGCCAGAGACAGGAAGTGAGAAGAATTTGTTTCTGCCTCCCTGAATGGATGGTGGGAATCACCCACCAAGATGTCCTCCTTTCCTCGGAGGAGAAGGACCCTTCGTGGTGAGTATCCAATGGTCCGTTCCAATCAAGACTTAACATATATCCTCTTGGCTCGTCTATCTGTACTAATCTGGGTTTGGAGAGAGAACATCACTGGTCACACTAGTTGGTTTTGTTTGTTTTGCTTTGCATGTTTTGAGTTTGATCAATGATTGCTTTAGGTTTGTCAGACTCCCTCGCCTTTGCACTCATCACAGGGAACTCCATTGCAGGTGCTTAGGTGAAAGAAGTAAACCCACACCTGAAATAAAGACTATGGGGACTGGGTGATCATTAAGACAGTTTGTAACTTTCACTTCCTTCCAGTGAATTATGGACTGTATTGATTAATTACTGCATCTGTAATTGGCTATGCATATCTTTCCTAACACCTCTAAAGAGCTTAACAAGGACATTTTTAAAGGAATGAAAAATATATAATTGTGAAGTCTTATATGCTGCGCTGACATATTTGAAAGGAGAACCATTCAACAGATGGAGCGAACTGAGATGTGTTAAAGTTTCCTTTATGAACCAGATGTTAGCCAAACTGCTTTATCTAAAGCAGATGGCAAACTAAATTTAATATGGGTTCCTGCCAAAGTTTACGGAGGTCCGGTTCGCCCCAAGAATGTCCCAGTGAGAGAATCAAGACTGGTGAATTCAAATCAATTGTCTTTTACTGAAGAATATCAAAATCGCATACACACAAAACAGAATCTCACACACATACAATTAAGTTCCTTTAGAAATACAGAAACAGAAAAATAGTTCCTTTTACTTAGGAGGTAGGTAGGTATATGTTCATACTTATCTTTTCCTGAAGCCTTGTCTGTTGCAATGAAGAACTGAGGGGTAAAGAAAATAGTACCTAGGGGTATTTCTAACTCACACTGCCAGAACCAGCCGGCAAGTATGGACCTCCTTGGCTGCGCACACCAAGAGATCAAGAATAGACAAAGGGTTATTAGATAGTAAGCTGGACTTTAGGGGATATAAGTAGACAGAGGATGATGAAGGGTTTGCGGCTAGCAAAGACCCTGCACATGGTCCTCACTTTTTATAGGTGAATCTTTGGGGTGGTTGGCAACCTTGCCATCCTGGGATTCACCTACCTGTAAGTCTGTCCCATCCCTACATTTTATTGGTGCATGCAGAGAGGGTGGTAACTCTAAGGGTTGGGCCAATATTGAAATACTAAACTCTAACTCAGGGACAAGCCATCTGGTCAGGTGTGAAGTCTTGGCGTTAGGATCTTCCTTAATGTGCAGATAGATCTCGGCTTTCCCAGGCAATCAAAGCGACACCTACCAGGAAATGGCAATTCAGATGTAGATTGAAGACGTGTATTGCGTGACATCCAGTCCTTCAGCAATGGGGGATTCTCTACCCTTAGCTGTTGTTTTTGCTAACAATGGCAAAATGTGCTTCCCTTTCCCTAAGGCTAGGAGCTGTATGTGTTTGCTAGCTTCATTAACATGAAAAGCAGGCAGGTATCCTCTATGTGAAACCTCTCACAACAGGTGATTCAAGCAGCATTCCCTAAGCCCAGGGTGTATGTGTATGCACAGTCCAAGTGGCATGTCAGCAGATATCACTCCACAAACAACAAATATTAGTCTCTTTCTCAACACAGATCAGTAAAGCTGTTAATAAATTGGGCAGCAATCCAATGGAATATCCATATCACTCTTTTCTGAATCATGACCTTGACCATATTTCTGAAAAGCTACTGTGGGAAAGGTTACTATAAATGCAGGTAAGGTAAAATAAATGCTATGATTACATATTTACCAGTAATTAGGCTTCAAAAGATTTGCCCATAATCCCCAAGTTCTCATGTAAAGAAGGCTCTGTTCAACATTGAAAATATGTGTCATGACTTTCTACAGAATTAAGTTGCAAAACTGCGTAGCAATTTATAAATTGTAGATTCAAAAAGATTCAAATAAATTGACAATGCAGAACTGGTGCACAATGGTGTAAATTCTCATGTTCCAGTACTTCATTGGCTTGCAGTGCAATCTGAAGAACACTTTCCTGGGAGCAAGACCAATTGAACAGACCTGAGTAGACCTCCTTAGGACTGCTCTTTAAGCTACCAGTCCTCAGAAGATAATTTATCACTGATCCAGACTTTGTCCGACACAAAACTCTCTTTTGTCAGACACAAAACTGAAGAAGTGAGCAGTGACTCATGAAAGCACATACTCTACCACAAGTTTTGTTAGTCTTTAAGGTGCTATTGGACTCTTACTCTTTTCTACTGCTATAGACAGACTAACACGGCTACCCATCTGATCTAGACACAAAATTGGCTGCTGTTATGCAAGCATTGAGGCAGAAAACATTGCTGTGCTATATGAATTGTACATGAACTTCAGAACCTGATAAGCATGTGCATATAAACTGAAAAACCAGCAAATTAGTCAACTATTATTATTCCAAACCAAAGAAATTAATTGGACAAATTAATAGAGGGTCAAGGCTTGAATTTGAGGATCTGGGTTTAGATTCCATGGCTGCCATGTAGTTCTTTCTTTCCTAATTGAGAGCCAGTTTGGGGTAGTGGTTAAGTGCATGGACTCTAATCTGGGAGAACCGGGTTTGATTCCCCACTCCTCCACTCGCAGCTGCTGGATGACCTTGGGCAAGCCATAGTTCTGTCAGAGCTGTTCTTGAAAAAGAGCAGTTTCTGTCAAGTGCTCTCTCAGCCCCACCTACCTCACAGGGTGTCTGTTGTGGAGAGGGGAAGGGAAAGGCGTTTGTAAACCACTCTGAGTGAAGGGCAGGGTATAAATCCAATCTCTTCTCTTCTTGTTCTTAATAAACTCCTTTAACCAAAGTTTTTGAGCATAATCAAGTAAAATACAGCAAAATTAAGCATTAAAATAAAAATACAAAATTTTACCAAGAATAAAATAAATTGATACTAAACATAAGAAAGCCTTAAAGAAACCACTGTTGTCCAAAAATCTGGCAACAGAACAAGTTATTAATAGCCCTATATCTGCCAGCAAAAAGAGACCATCCAAGGTTCAACAATAAGTTGATATTTGTTCAGAACAGGTATAATCAAAAAATCTTGAAATAAAACCGATGGAAATACAAAAGAAGATGATCAGTGGTCTCAGTGAAGAACAGTAGCACCTGGCTGTTTTAACTCTGGGCCAACACAGCTACCCTCTGAAACAATCTGGAGTTTCAGCAAAGGCCCTCTTAATTCTGCAGTCACGTGACATTCCGTATGTTATGGAGTCACTGTCTAGCTCTGCAAAAGTTAGTCGGCCTCACTTCCTCATCTGTCAGATAGTAATAATTGTGGCCTTCCTTGCCTAGCTGTTGTGAAAGCAATAGTAATAATATACACCTTTTTTCTGGGGGAACATGCCAGAACAGAGTTCCGGAACCTCTTTGACAAAATTCTTTTTAAAACATTTAAAAGTTCATGAGTTCTTAGTGTACAGACTGAAAACATCATTTCCCTCTTCAGAGTTCCAGCACCTCTAAAAAAAAATGCCCTGATAATAAATAAGGACTGCTATAGAGATCCACTGTGGTTTAGTGGTTAAGTGTGGGACTTGAATCTGGGAAAGCCAGGTTGAAATCCCCATTCTGCCACAGAAGCTTGCTGGGTGACTTTGGGCCAATCACACACCCTCAGCCTAACCTATCTCACAAGGTAGTTGTGAGGATTAAAATGGAGGAGAGGAGAAAGAGGCAGCTGCTTTGGGTCCCCATTGAGGAGCAAGGTGGGATATAAATAAAGTAAATAAGTACAATGGTGCTCAGTCACCACTGTCTTTTGATCACAATTTGTTGCAAACCTCACCAAAAATCCATTGTTTTGGAATTCTCAAATTACATTCAAAATATTCCATGAATGTACATTCTCACACTGCTTCCCCCATTCTTCATACATCACTTCAGTTGTGTGCTTTTTTAAAATCGGTGTAGAAGAAAACGTTTCTGTTCTGCTTGTACCGGGGAATTGTGTGCCTTGTCTCTATTATAGCCTTGCTCATTTTGCCTGATTGACTCAGTGTTCATTGGGTCTGGATTGCAATTACTTTGATAAACTGTTCCCTCCCAGCCCTACCTGTATATCCAACACATCAGACATGGAGGGGGGGGGATCTCAGTTTATGAAAGCAGGTTTTCCCATGGTTATCACCATCCTGCTGTGGGGGAGGGGGCAAAGCTGCATAGCTTGTCTCTAGAAGAAGAAGAGGAGGAGGAGATAGGATTTATACCCCGCAAGTGGAGGAGTGGGGAATCAAACCCGGTTCTCCCAGATTAGAGTCTGTGCACTTATCCACGACACCAAACTGACTCTAGTGTCTGGCCTGACTCCTAAAGCTGAACATGTTCATTTTCATCAATACTAACAGGATGTAGGCATTTTTGCACGGCTGCCTGGGAACTGTCCAGTCAGTTCTGAGCCCGTGACACCATTGGCTACACCACACATATTCTCTAACCTAGCTGATATTAAATGGTGCCCGTGATGATCCAGGGGCACATGTAATACAACCAAACCAGTAGACGGTGAGCACGTGTCAGCAGCAGCTACCCAGCCAATCATCATTTTGGAAACTGCCATCAGACAAAAGCAGAACGGCTTTAAATGCTACTTATTTTTAATCGTGAGCAAATCATTGAGTTGAGTCATATAGGGTATTCAGCTCAACACAAAACAGCAAGCAAGGAAAGTTTAAATGACAGTCACATTTTTTCCAGCATCTTTGGATGTGATGGAACCTTGTGTGACACCGTAGCATGAAAGGTAGGGGATCAAGGACTAGTTTCTCTAGTAGCAGTAACCTTGTAGCAACAGAATTACTGGAATGTGGTGCCACCCCTACCTGTACCCCAGACAACTGATCCAGAAGGATACCAGGTCAGTGGTGTTAAAAGATGCTGACTGAGATGCTTGTTAATAAGGCGCTTACTTCAGTTGAGCCACCCTCACTATACCTTTGGAGTCTCATCTGTCACTGTTTTTATTTTCAAATGTAGATCAACCTTCCCTCTTGCTTTTTCAAAAGCAGATAGAAGCTCTGTCCTTTACTTTCTTACATTTTACAAAAGAATCCTTCTCAAATCCGATTCTTTTTTTTTGGGTGGTGGGCAGTGGTGTCCTCTATGGGTTTTGAATATTTCTTGGGGAATGTAGCAGCTGGTAATGTTTTCAGATCTGTAGATATTCACATATCAAGTTGTATATCCAATATCAATAAAAGAACAGGCTCAAATCTTGACCTTGCCAGGGCCTTGCTAAGTCAGCTAAGAGCTTCCAGCATTATTACTGGAGAAGCAAGTTAATGCAGCTGCAAAAAGGCTTTCTTCCAACTCAACCTAGCCCAGGGGTGTCAAACTCTGTTATGAGGGCCAGATCTGACATAAATGAGACCTTGTTGGGCCGGGCCATGTGTGTCATAAAATGTAATGCCAGGTAGCGCAGATATAAACTTTATAAAGGACACAGACAAACACAATTAAAGATTTTTAAACTTTAAATAAAACATGCTTAAAACACTAGCACTCTTGCAATATTTTGTCTATTTAATAGTCTCTGATAACTGACACTGAATTATTGCATCAAAATGTCTGTGCAGTAGCAATCCTGAGTATGCTGTTCAGGTGTGTATCTGTAAGCTGCAAACCTACTTTTGATTTATTGACATTTATTACAGAAATCTCATGCTCAGTATTCCTAGACTAGGACCCAGGGAAAAATATGAAATGGCAACCATTGCAACCTTTTGCTACATAAGTTGCTTCATGTGCTGGTCAAGAACATAAGAAGGCATCCTAACACAGGCTGAAGGCCATGTGTATACAAAATTATACTCTTCCCCAAAGAAATAACTACAACTTCCTACAAAACTTGGTCTGGACATACACTCTCAGTCTAATCCACCTCACTGGCTTGTTGTTATTCCTCCTCTAAAATAGTTCACATTGCTTACTGAGAAAGACTGGATCATGAGGGCATGAATACAGTGAAAATGGGGAGGGAACCCAGTTGTACCCAGGCATAAAAAGCCCAACAAAACACACACACACACTGTAGCAAGGCACACACAAACTCATACCTTGAACAAAACTTTGTTGGTCTTAAAGGTGCTTGGTATTTCTCCCGTGTAATTGAGGCAGCGCAGCAAAGCAAACTCTCCCCCATTCCTTCCCTCCCTTCAGGGAGGAGCTTCAGCCAGTGGAAGGGAAGAAAGGCTTCCTTCCCTTTTCTCTTGCAGTCTGGCCTGGAAGCAAGCTCTGGCTGTTCCCTCCCTTCCCTAGGAGGAGGAGGGGGAGGAGCCTCAGCCAGTTCTTTACTAGACTCTCTTAATCGCACATGAGAGCCTTGCCTATCTATCTCTCCTGTGCGATTGAGAGAGACTGGTAAAGCAAGCTGTAACATGGCGGCGGCAGCAGAACTGCAAATGGAAGTAGGAATCAGCCAGGGCCTTGTGGGCCTGATTGGGGCCTTCCGAGGGCCTGATCCGGCCCGTGGGCCACATTTTTGACACCCCTGACCTAGCCCATAAGCTGGACCTTTACTTTGATTTAGTGGCTTTGGCCACCTGGAGGCATGCCACAGAAATATTGAGACTAGACTACTGTAATGCAGTATACACTTGTCTCACATCAAAATCAGTTTGGAAACTGCAGATGGTGCAGAATGCCACAGCTTGGTTATTATTGGGAGCTAGATGGAGCACTCATTATTCCTATGATCCCATCCTGCAGGCACTTCACTGGCTGCCCACCAGTTACTTGGCTCAATTTAAGGTATTAGCTATCACAAATGCATCTCCCCTTTTGCTCTACCCTGAAAGCTTTGTTCATCAGAACAGGGTCTTCAGCAGGTGCCAACCAGCAAATGGGCAAAATCAACAACTGCCCGTATACATGCTTTCTCCGTTGTGGCCCCCACCTTGTAGAATGGCCTGCCTGAGGCAGTAAGTAAGGAGAGCTCCCACTCTCCTGACTTTCCTCAACTATGCAAAACTGAACTGTTTAAGAGGGCTTTTTTATGTAGACAATAAAGTTGCACTATACTAAACGTTTCACCAAGTTAATTGGATAAATTATGAGGGACTGTGGTCTACATTTTTGTGTATGGCTTGCTGAAACTAGGATCATTTAATGTGTCATATTAATACTTTGCTTCAGTTCTGTTTTTAGACTTCTGGTTGGTTCTACAAACCTAATTCCTATTGCATTGTTCACTCAATGTCCCATCCTGTTGATTGTATTGACTCGCTACGTAGTCCGTCTTGAGTCCAAGTGAGAAAGGCAGGCTATAAGTAATGTAAATAATGTATTTTAAAAATGAATAAATCATAAACATTCCCAAACATTATGCATTGCATTAAAAAGACACATATAGTACTACATATCTGTTTTACCACAGTTGATCAGATCTTATTTATATTTATCATTTTACCCATGTTTATATTTTATACTCGTATTGAAAATTATATTTCTTGTATAAACTGAAAGTTGGAATATAAATTTCCTAAACAATAGTTTTCTGCTAGCACTTCAGAATATTAATAGAACTACAGTGCCTTCAGATACAATTCTCAGTCATAATTGTTTCATTAATTGAACTACTATCCCGCTGTATTTTCTGAGGCACTGTATTTTCAAAAGTTCGTATTTGTAAACTTGTATAAGACTCACTGTACTTTCCCCATTTTAATTTAGGCATTGGGGATGGAGGGAACGAATTAGGAATGGGAAAAGTAAAAGAAGTTGTGAAGAAGTACATTCAAAATGGAGATGTTATTGCTTGTGATGTGGAAGCAGATTTTGCAGTTGCAGCAGGTAAGTCCTGGAACAAACCAAAATGGAACACTTAGAGGAGACATCATGTGATGGTTGACAGACACATCTTAAAAATCCTCCAGTGCACTTCATATCGCAAACATGACATTGGTAGATATGCATTAGGTGAGAATGAAACCTACCAGAGCAGCATGATCCTGGGGAAACAATTCACTAATCTGGACATTTTCGGAAAGAATATTTGCACAGCCCACTTCCCCCTTTTTGTTTTGTTAAATATGAGGTTTTTTGTTTCTCATGGAATCCCTGAAATATGGATTAGGAAGAAGTGGGCCATTGTCAGCTTGATCAACATTTATTTATTTATTTATTTGGTTCAATTTCTATGCCACCCTTTAGCTGTAAGGGGGTACAAACTATTTTTTGGAAGGGTGGCATGACTACTAGAGAATCCTTATAAATTTGGAACTGTGCTGTTCTTTTTCTAAGCTAGATGTTTTCCTTCCCTACTTCTTCTCATTTGCTTATTTTTCTGTGCTTAGAAATAAACTTTTCAAATTGTATCTTCAACTTTGAGAGGTTTTCTGTGTTATCTTCCTCCACAAATTTACCACTTAGTTCACTTTACTGGGAATGGGAAAATGGAATGAATGTACCACCTAGCATTCCTGAATATAATATTAGATCAGTCTCAAGTCTAAATTGTTACCATTTATTGTTTTTACTGTTTTTGCAACTGGAGTCATAAACAGCAAACCCTCATCCCACAATAAACCCCATTCCACAGGAAAACATGGAAGAATTTAAAGGTTGCTACTGCAGAAGTTGTCATGTGATTTGACAACAGCAGCTAGAAAATTTTGCCACATGCAGAGTAGTTTGTTTGTCTTCATCTCTAAGTAACCAGGATAATTTTGCTTTTGGAGAGAGGGTAATGATTAAATAAAGGGGAGATCAGTTAATCTCTTAGAGCTGAAAATTTGGGACTATCAAGCAAAATATGATCCACAGCGCTCCACCCAGGTTTCCCATAACTCCGGGTGAGCGGAGTTGAACTCAGGAAGATGTCCCGGAGCGGCAGCAATGACCCTGGAAGCGATGCAAGGCGCAGAGGGCTGGTGCTCATTGCGTGGTGCTGGTGCCAGAGTCAGTGCTGGAGGTCGGGTCAGGCTTGATCATCGGGATCCCATCCTCATCGCCAGTGAAATATACTGGTTTCAGACGTGTATGTGTAGGGAGTGATTAGCTCATGTTTATTAAGTGGTTTCAGCTCAAAACTAAGACAAACTTGCAAGGTCAGAGTCCTGCTTATATTCATGAAACACCCCACACCCAACACACACCCCACATCCCACGATAGGCTATTTACAGAGTATTGTTTACCAATTGGCTGCTACTAGGATCCGGATCGATCTCTTGGTTCATTCTAGGACCCAGGCCTTCTATTGTGATGCACTCCAAGCTGCGCTATTTCGCATGTTTGCTAGCGAGCCCTTTCGCAAGTATGGTTCCATCGCGATACATAACAGAGTCCATTTTACTGCTGCCTCAGTTACAGAGTCAATCTGAGTATAAAATCCCATTAAATTGTTACAAGCACTGTTTGCAAAGAAAGTGAAGTTCAGCAAATAGATTTTCTTGCACTATGATAATATTCTTATGTTATAGGTACTTGGCTATCTTTTTAAAAACACAGTCCAGGCATGGGAAAACAATTTCTGATTGTTTAATTTCTGATCTCTTGTTAAGATTATGCCTTTGCTTAGGAACTAATTTCTCAGATCAGAAAAGCTGTACATAGCTCTGGACTCGAATTCAGTTTAGCTGAATATTCAAATTATCACTTTAGATCAGAAAATTCAATAGTTAAAATTAAGCAGACTATTCAATAGCATGCAATGTTTTAATATCAGATTTTTCTTCTGAAAAATAACTTTCCAACAGTTTTTCTAATGTATGGGAAAAGATGCATCTTTTAAATTTCTTCTCATTATGCAGCTGTTAGACACATTGAATCTCTGCTAGAAAAAATGTTGGCAACCCTCTTCTTCATGTACTGTTTGACAACTCATTGTTCAAACCACAGAAAAATTTAAAACTTTAGTTTTTCATTTTATGGCATTTTTCTCTTTTAGGGGTTTCTAACTGGGGAGGCTATGCTGTTGCTTGTGCGTTGTATATCCTGAATACCTGTGAAGTACATGATCGCTATTTGAGGAAAGCTATTGGATTCTCCAGATTGTCTGAGAAAGTGAGCTGGGCATCAGCACTTCCATCTGTGGTTAAGGTATTCCTTTTGAAGAGTATTATGGGATCATGGGACACTGAAACGTACCCCATCTAGATCGCAATTTTTAATATTATCAAGGACCTCAGGCGTTTGTGATTGTGGGATAGCCATGAGAAATATGGTTCTTTAAGTGCCTCAGGCCCAAGAACGAATGAAAGTAAATAAAGTAAATAAAACATCACAAAGGGGAGAGCAAATGTTGGAAGTCACCAAAACTTTTCTTCAGGCTGGATGTTTAAAAAAAGAGGGCAAAGAAGGTGTTATGTGCACTTAATTAGGTTAAATTGTGGTAGGTGTGAAAAACGTCAGGTGTACAAAAGGGTACTTGAGCAAAGATACAGTTGTAGGTATAGTAAAAAAATAAGATAAAAACCATCAGTAATTCAAATATGACTCATATCACTATGTAGCATGGGTACCTGTAATTTCTGTCTCCCCAAATATTCAGAGGTTTATGAGAGACTTGAAACACCTCTACATTTGTTCCTATATTCAACAAAGAAGCAAATTGAATTTTGCATTTAGGTACCCTGATTTTAAAGGAAGTTCCTTGCTTTAAGGGGGTGTCTGTTACACCACAGTATACCTCTATAGAAGTACAAAATAAAGTTGAAAAGAACAAAAAGCCATTGGTACACTTTCCAAAAACTGAGCACAACACCTTACAATCTGCCTCTGCAATTTGCAGACAGTGGGCCTCCAAGAGAAAGAATCTACTTTTTTAAAGGTAAGAGCAAGCACTCATTCAGTGAACCAACCCTAGGAAGCTAATTGGGTGTCTACACCAGATGTCACCCAACAAGCCTTTCTCTGGGAGTATTCCAGAAGAAATGCTGGGGATGGAGGATCATCCAGTTTATATATGAGAAACAAACCATTCCAAGTTGCCGCTTATAAGCATCAGAACTGAAATCATGAGATTGATCAGTCATAACTTTGTCCACCTAACTTGCATCTGACTAATTTTTACATCTCTGTTCCAGGATTCTGTAGAGACTTTTACGCTTCTAATTTAAAAACATCATCTAATTTTCAGCCTAAATCTGACATATTGATGCTTTTGAGTTCTTTAGTTTAACTAGTTATTTCTGTTGTATTGGTATTTCTGTTGTATTGGTAGAGTCTGTTGTTTTCTCTCCCTCTTTTTTCTCCTAGCAAAGCTGGCCTTGCTCTTTTAATCTCTGCCCATACATTCTCCATTACTATCTAGTTCTGCTCAGGGTTGGAACCAGGCCCGTAGCTAATGTGGGGCCCACGGGGCCCGGCCTCCTAGCATTTCTTCCGGGCCCCCTCCTTTCCGGGCTGGCCCCAAATTGAATTAATGTTATTATTAGCTTTGATTTAATTAGCTGTACCCCCCGAGGCCCCCTCACCCCAAAATCCCTAGCTACAGGGCTGGTTGGAACTCATCTAGCTTTGTCTGTGGTGATCAAAACTGGTTCTTTCTTTTTTTCCAGAAGGAGGCTCACCACTATCTTGAGAAAAATCCTCCTGTTTTTTAAAAATAAAAGTAAAATAAAATAGCACACGGCTGTTTAAAAAACACAATATTTTACAACGTACTTGAGTTCCCCTTGGTGAAAAAAGATTACTGACCAAGAACCTCTTCCTTCAACAAACTGGCAACAACTGTCAAATGTTCCCTCTAAGCTGTGAAGTCTTGTGAGCAAAAACTTTACTTTGTGAGCTACTGGCATTAAACTTGTGAGCAAGCGATTTGGCTACTGCATAAATTAGTTTGCTCTGGTGCCATCCTTCCTGAGCTAAGACAAAAATGTGTGAGCCGGAGACCAAAAAATTGTGAGCTGGCTCACACTAACTCAGCTTAGAGGGAACACTGCAACTGTCATAAATCAGGCTACAAAATATGACTATTCTTTCCTAGGGACAAACTAGATGTTATGGTAGCTCAACCAATAAGTTAGAATGCAGACTGTGCTGAACTCCTGTGAAGAAGGACAGGGAAAACCATTTAACATCAGGAGTAAGTTCTTATTCTCAAACCAATCTCTCTCATTGCTTTTCTCCTGGTTTATTTCTTTTAAAGCCTCGCCAGAAAAAATGGCTACAGGAAATTGATTTTGAGGGTGGAAAATGTGGACAAGGGAAAGATTCAGCCATTTCTTCCAACCCGTTCTGCACCTTAAATCATCCCCATTTCGTACATGGGACTGCTGCCACTATTTCTGCTTTTCCTCTCAACCTTTGTTTCTAATATGCTGCTTCTCCATGAACCAATGTGGTGTAGTGGTTAAGAGTGGCAGGCTCTAATCTGGAGAACCAGGTTTGATTCCTCACTCCTCCACATGAAACCTGCTGGGTGACCTTGGGTCTTAGGCCAGTCACAATTGTCTCAGAACTTTCTCAACCTCACCTACCTGTCTGGGGAGAGGAAGGGAAGGAGATTGTAAGATACTTTGAGACTCCTTAAGGAAGCAAAAAGCAGGGTATAAAAACCTACTCTTCGGCTGTGGTCACACACACTAAATAATCCACTTTCAATCTACTTTCAATGCAATTTCCAACCGGATTTTTACTGTGTGAACTGGCAAAATCCAAGTTGAAAGTGCATTGAAAGTGGATTATTTAGTGTATGTGACCGAAGCCTTCTTCTTCTTGTAATAACTAGGCAAATTAAAAACATATTTTTTCTGTGAATTAGAATAAACAGTTCTAAGATTTCACTAAGTTCCCCTCCTCATTTGCAGTATCAGTCTATCACAGTACAATAGTATCTTTTCCCTTTGATTATATTTCAGAAGGTAAATCTGACATTTGTTGTAGTAGTGGTGCTTGATAGATGAGATTAATGTTGAGAATGATTTTGCTTAATAGAACCTGCAGTGAGACATAGAAGGACATGTTAAACTGCTCGTATGCACCTTAGAGACCAACAACATTTTGGTGCCATAAACTTTAAGGAGTCAAAGCTCCTTTTGTTTCTGATGTTTCCAAATTCTGAAGTCTGAGGTGTTTTCCCTGAATCATTTTAAAATAGTTTGAAAGCAAGAAATTGCAAGTAGATAAATAGGTACCGCTACAGTGGGAAGGTAACAGCATTCCGTGCGCCACAGAGAAGTCTTCTGACAGCGCTGGCTCTTTGGCTTGGAAACAGAGATGAGCACTGCCCCCAGAGTCAGATTTGACTGGCTTTCGAGCAAGGGAAACCTTTACTTTAGTAAAATGGGAGAGAGAGGTCTTTCAAGTGCACATGAACCACATGCAATAGCTGCTCTCAGTTGTCACAGACTTTAGCTCCTGATGAGAAGAAGCCAGAAATCCTTGGCTTGTGCACTTCCTCCCTTCTCCCTCCTCTTAGCTACCGCCCCAAGACCGAATACTTGCTGGTTTAGGAAATCCACCCAGCTCTACCATATTGATAAATTGTGATTAAATTGATGATTTCCTAAGGCTAGAGAGAAGAGCAGAAGACTAGCAACATTCAGTCTGATTGTCCTGAAGAAGTATCATGTAACACTGCCAAATCACAATACCACTATTTCATGAAGATCAGTTGGAAGAAATTGCTGGGACAGCTAAAATCTTTCCTTCCCAATTGGTCTTGATGCTACTCCCCCTTTTGATATTGTGCTTCTGTTCTGCCTTCTCATTCTGACTAGAGTTCTCTGCCCTCCAGCTTGTTTTGTGTCTGTCTTGCTGCTTCCATTAGTCCTTCATCATCCCCCACCCTTGCTTTCAGACTTGTCTTGTTTAACATCCTAGCTTGCCTTTGACATTATCTCTGTGCTCCAGTTTGACCTTCCCTTTCCCTTACATAAAGCAGACCACCATGATTGTTTCCTCATTGTTAGGAAACATTAGAAGCATTTGAGGGAGAAAGTCGGTCGTTGTGGCATTGGAACACCTGACATTGAAGTAATGAGGTCTCTGCTCTGTAAACAACATTAGTATGAAAGATATTCTAGTTTAATATTTATTTAATGAGGGGTTGCAAAGAACAACGGTTTCTCACAGATGGATCCCTCAGTTGCCTTTTATATGTCTGTCAAGCTTTCTTAGTAATTAGATAATGGAAAGACACTTTAAAGTTTCAGTCAAAAAATCTTAAAGTTAATGTGAGCGACTCTCTAGAGAGAGAGAAAATTAAAATTTCCATGACGTGATGGCTTTTACTGTGAACTCCAGCAATAAAAGCTGAATAAATTTCCATTAAAGACAATTTTTTAAAAGGAACAAAAACTGCATTCAAGTTTGTAGAATTTATGAAAAGTTTATGTCCAAATGCAGGTGTGTTTCATACTCTAGCTAAGTGGCCATTTAAGGTAAAGGCCATGTTCCATGTATTCTGATAACATAAGAGAAGCACTGCTGGATCAGACCAGTGGGCCATCTAGTTCAGCACTGTGCTTCACACAGCGGCCAACCACTTGCCACGGTGGTTCATCAGGCAGGGCATAGAGGCCAAGGCCTTCCTCTGATTTGTCTCTCAGCTTTGGTATCCAGAGGTTTGTTGCCTCGGACTGTAGTAGCCATTGAGGGATCTCCTTTCCATGAATTTCTGTAATCCAGTTTTAAAGCTATCTATGCCATGCGGCCAGCACTCTGTTCATTGGTTGTAAATCCCACAATATGTAGAAGTTCTTCCTTTCACCAACCCAAATCTGTTGTCCATCAATTTAATTGAGTACCCACAAGTTCTACCATTATCAAATAAGGAAAAAAGCTCTCTCTAAAGGGATCAGTGGGATTAAGACTTGATGTTTGTTTAAGATGATTAGAAGATCTCTCTTGGGTTTTTAGTTAGTAGTGGGTATCTTTCTTTTATCCCATAAATGTAGTCCCCCCTCCCATTTTCTGTTGTGGTTTTTGTATTATAAATAAAAAAATCCCCTTCAGGGGCTATAAAAAAAAGAAAAAGAAAATGAGGATTATCCCAGTGTAGCCGTCCCCCCCCAAGCAATAGCAGTTTTACAGGTGCATGCCCTCTTGGTATCTGAGAGGCAGAGTGTGGAGTGTTCTGTGAGCAGCGGCTCAAAGCATGCCCAAACCAGGCAGCCCTCACCAGTGGCTCTATTGCCTGCCTTGGGCCCTTAGCACCATGGTTCTGGCTCTCTCCTGTCAGCCCTTCCTGGGGACCACCAAGTGGTGTGCTGAGTAGCATGGCCACAGAGGCTTAGCACACTCTGTATGCTTCTCCAGCATCTATCCTGGGTGCTTTATTGGTTCTTTGCCTAGCCTCTCCACTTTCACAACACGTGCTTGCCCACTGGCATACCTAGCTGTGGACAGCTGCTCCATATTCAAAGCCTCCATAGCCAGAGGCAGCAAACTTCTGAGTATCAGTTTTGGAGGCAGCAGCAGGGGAGGGCCTCGGTGCCCTGTTTGTCGTCCAGGGTAACTGGTTGACTGGTGTGTGAAACAGGATAGTGGACTACATGGACTACTCATCTGATCCAGCAGGGTCTTCTTGTATTCTTATGTTGTCCAGGGTTTCAGGCAGAGGTCTTCGACAGCACATATCTGATCCTTATAACCTGCCCTGAGCTCACTTTTGGGGGAAGGTGGGATAAAAATCCCATAAATAAAATAAATAATGAGAGATACTAGGAATTGATCTTAGGACCTTCTGTATGCGAAGCAGATGCCCTACCACTGAGTCACAGCCCCTACCCAAACAAATATGGCCTGCTGCATCACCTAGTGCCTGCCCTGTGGCTAAAGAGAGATATATATTGTTAAACCTGTGACAAATTGTCTGGACAATATTTATAAAACACCTCTTTCTTATATCCCTAAAGAATAAAGCTTAAGCTTCTTCTCAACATTGTTACATACACATACACACACACAGAGTAAAATTAGCAGATTTCTCACCAATTCAGTAAGCTGTGATGAACTGTTTATAAGTTGGCCTTGTGGAACAGTGGGCAGACATAGATACCTGCTGTCTTATTTTTCTCTGGTCCTCCTCTAGGCCAGTCAGTTTCATGATAGGCTGAAATCCAAAGTCACTTTTGCCAGTGACTGGTGAAAGACAGTGACCTCACAGGTGGGTTTGAAAGAGCGCCCTGGAAGTCGCATCATAGGAATGGCCATTTTTTAGAAGAGACATCACCTTTGACCTAGAAGTAACATCATAGGACATATCAGAAAGTGACATCATATCCTTGCTAAACACCAACCCCAATATCTCCAGATATTTCCAAAGTAGGATCCAGCACTCCTACCTGTGTATCATTGCCATCCTGTGCCATCCGCACTGTATCCTAGTTGATACCTCTTCCTTGGGGCAAACTCTGAATTCTGGCATATTTCTCTTTCTGGACCCCTATGTCTCAAAAGCACAGTTTGAACAAAAGAAAAGAGGGTTCATCTTTGTGGCTTTTGTGCAGTCCCACATGGGGACCATGAGTGCACAGGCCAGCCACAAAGAAAGTTCTAAAGCTTTCTAGTTCTTTCCAGGTTGTGGAGCACCCCCTGCCCCTGCTCCAACATGAGCTGGAGTTTTCCCACCCAAACCAGCACATGACAAGGCTGAGGAGAGTACGCCTTCCCTCAGTTCTCTCTTTACCACCATAGAGAAAGGACGTCTTTCACTAGCTCTTATAGTTCTTATTTATTTATTTATTATTTCGATTTATATCCCACCCTTCTTCAGTTTGTTGTATTGTGAGAGTATTATATTTTACTGTTGAAATGGCGCTTTTTAGAAGTGTCAGCTAGGGGGCTTCCGGTCTGGCTCCCGCGAATGGCGGACGCATCCTCGGGTTGCTCCCGAGGGCGCCTCGCCTGCCCGCGGTGGAGGAGGGAATCCGCGCGAGCGGAGACCCGAACGAGCCCCTCAGGAAGAGAGGAGCTCGGATCCGGGGCGCTTTAGGGCGCACTAGGGGGGAGTCGCTCTTTTGGCCGAGAGGTCGGAGACCGAGGCTCCCGCCATGCCCTGCCCCAATGGACCTTGCTGCGTGAGCAACCCCGAATGGGGTTTAGCGGAGCCACCAGACGTCACCGAGTGATAAAGTGAC
>NW_015168078.1:174782-280297 GCF_001447785.1 Gekko japonicus | reverse complement strand
TAAAAGCGAAAATGAAATTAATACCATTCTCAAAGCTGGGGACCTCCAGTAATGGCATGAAACGAAGAGGATTTATAGTGCATGAACTGAGAGTGTTAACAGCAACCCGAAGGAGGATCTAACAAGCCGGAAGAAGACAACAGAGGAAGCTCCTCCATGTCAGCGATAGTAAAAGTACCCAGCACGCAAAGAAGCGGTTCTGAATGTGCCCAGAAGAGATTTTTTTTATTAACAGAAATTCAAAGGAACATTACTAACATACTAACAGAGAATTACATGTGACAGGACTAGGAAAAGAAGTTTGACAACACACAGAAGAAGCCCAAGAAGATTAATTGGACATTACTAACAGTTTAATTTACCAGTTTATATATCACTCAGCTTTCTCTTTCTCCCACTGTCTACCCTTCCCATTTTTTCTTTTAACCGAAATACCTCCCCTTTTTAGGGGAGCCAATAAAATCTTTATTAAAAAAAGAAGAAGTGTCGGCTAGCAAGTAGGCCGTGTAGCAAGTATGGGACAAAAATGGCTCAGTCAGACGACTACTAGAGTTGTCTGATATGTCTTGATGAATCCCAATGTATGCATTTTATGAGTAATTTATACTGAACACGGAAGGAACACAGCTGGGGGTGTGGCTAGTCGAAGAAGAAGAAGAAGAGATTGGATTTATACCCCTTCCTTCACAACCCAAAGGTGTCTCAGAGCCACTTACAAACTCCTTGCCTTCCCCCTCCCCACAACAGACACCCTGTGAGGTGGGTGGGGCTGAGAGAGCTCTTCACAGAGATTGCTCTTTTTCAAGAACAGCTCTTATCAGAACTACGGCTTGCCCAGACTTCCGGTTTTGGCGGCGCGAATGGTGGTCGCTCTCTTGGGACGCTCCCGGAGGTGATTCGCCCACGCGCAGTTGGGGGGGGATCCGCACAAGCGGAGACCCTAAGGAGCCTTAGTCAAAGGCTCCAAACCAGGGGGTGCACCGGGGAAGTGCCTCTTTAGCGATCAGAAGGTCGGAAAATTGAGGCTCTCCCTATGCCCCAGAGGCCCCGCCGCATAGTGTCCCTTATGGGGACTAGCAACGCCACCAGCTTCTCGGAGTGATGAAGCGATGAAACGAAAATAAAATAAAGTGACTGGTGGCGAACTGTGAGTTGACGATCGAAATAAAAGGCAAAGGTTCAAGCGCACTCCCTCCCCCATTGGAATAAGCGTAAGGGAGGAGAGTGGCTACCCACACACACACAGATAGAACAAGACTGTTTTATTCAAGAGAGGAGGGGGGAGGGAAAATCTTAAAAAAGAAAATTACCTTTTGGGAAATTGCTTAAAGCGAAGGAGAGGGATTGACTCCCAAGCTGCGCGGCACGAACTTTTAAAAAGTAAACAATAAAGTTAAAATGTCGGGGCAGAAGAAGTTGCAGGAGAAGCAGACGAAGAGGCTGGGAGGAACTTCCGGTCTTAACCCCCGCCTTACCGAGTCGGCTGTCAATCAACAAGAAGGCGAGATGCTGCGCCCTCTGCTGGAGCAAATGCAGAAAATCAACCAAACGTTGTCTAACATGGAAATTGTCCTCAGCAACCAGCAGAAACAACTGACAGATACAACCAAGAAGATGGAGGAGATTGCAAAGAAATGCCTGGTATCAACGGAAGAAATGCAAAAAACCAAGAAGGTCAATAAAATGGAAAAACATCAAGAAATGCAGGATAATAAGCTATTGATGTTACAAATGGAGAAATCAAACCTGACTCTCCGATTTCAAGGTCTGCAGGAGGTTGAAAAAGAAGATCTCAGAAGCATACTGGCGAATGCTCTGGCACCACTGTCTGGCAGTGAAGCGGAAAAATTAAGAGAAGAGATGGATTTGACCTATGGTGCCTATTCCAACTTTACAAAGAAAAATAACCTGCCAGCTGAAGTGGTCGTGAAATTTACTAAACAACGCATCAGAGATCAAATTTTAAAAGCAACATCATCAACGCCTTTGAAAATCGGAGAACTGACCATAAGGATTTTGAAAGATGTTCCCTTTGAAATTCGCATGAAAAGAAAGGAATATAAAGGGTTGACCACATTCTTGCAAAATCATCAAATTAATTACAGATGGTTGATTCCAGAAGGACTTGTCTTTAAATTTAAAGACAAGAGAGAAAAGATAGACTCCATCTTCAAGGCTCAAGACTTTTTGAAGAGGCACGCCAGCTTAGAGGAAGAAGCAGAACTCGCTAAGTGGATGGCGGTCAGTAGCGAGGAAGACAGCAGCTCGGAGGGAGAGGTTAAAGAATCGGAAGATGGAGAAGCAGGTCCAACTTACAACTTGAGAGATAAAAAAGGGAAGCACCCCAACGCCTGAGGATTTGTTCGGAAAGCGCAATAAGAGACAATAAAACCCCCAAAAGGACATTATTAACATATCTAATGTCTTTATTTTTTACAGGTAAAGATGAAAGTGGATCGTTTAATCGTAGAAGAAGCCACAGACTTTGTGAAATACTAACAAAAGACTAATATACTAATTCAAACATCACTCACCACTTTTCTTAATCCCTCTATATACCCTTCCTGTTTTTCTGAAATTTAAAAGCAATAAAATTATCTCCTTTTTAGGAGAGTTAA
The DNA here is from genome assembly GCF_001447785.1 of Gekko japonicus. Classification (NCBI taxonomy): domain Eukaryota; kingdom Metazoa; phylum Chordata; class Lepidosauria; order Squamata; family Gekkonidae; genus Gekko; species Gekko japonicus. The sequence continues at coordinate 277,679 of NW_015168078.1, read as the reverse complement.
TAATTAAAAAAAAGAACTACGGCTTGCCCAAGGTCATCCAGCCAGGTGCAAGTGGAGGAGTGGGGAATCAAACCTGGTTCTCCCAGATTAGAGTCCACGCACTTAACCACTACATCAAGCTAGTCTAATTATAGGATGGGGATAAACTGAGAAAATTGGGGAGGTAAAGTATGGGAAAGACTTTGCTATCTTTTCTCCATAATTCAAGCATTGATGTCATGTCAATGTCCCCAGCCCATGTCATAGGATACCATTTTTTAAACGTTCTGATAGTTTTAAAGTAGAATATGCAGGCTCCTGCATGTAAAGATTCTTATAATTGTTTAGATTTTATTCCCCCCCCCCCAAAATTTCTCATTGCAGAAACCTGAGGAAAATATCTCTCTCTCTCTCTCTCTCTCTCTCTCTCTCTCTCTCTCTCTCACACACACACACACACACACACACACACTCAATCTAGATACACATGATGCCCATTGGAGCAAATAAAAAGAGATTATGAAAGATTATTTCATGGGAGAACAAATTAGTTGCAGTGTTTTAGCAGTGTTAACAACAACAAAATGAATCACTACAGTCATATGTACCACAGTTGTGGTCAATGGTGCCTGAATGATAGATATATTGACAATGCTGTCTAATTTTTTTTCTAGGAAGAAAAATTGCTGAACATATTACAGCAGCACAAAGTCCGTAGTGGAAAAACTGCCAGTCTGGCAATGGAAGTGGATGGTCTGCCATTCTATGACACTCATTCACTTATTATTGAGAAGCTTCTGCAGGAAACTCTGAAATAACTTTCCTCTAACAAGTGGTGATCTGCTGGTATGTTTTGGTTAAGTGCTGATGACACTGCTGTATTGGCAGCAGCTACTGTCCCTTGCTATCTTGAGCCTAAATGAGATGGAATAGACTAAAAACAATTTAACTGTATGGCATCTGAAAGGTATTTTGCTTGCAATAGAGCCTACTGAATCAGTGCAATCCTACAACATAACTTTAGATAAAATCCCAAAGCAGTGGTAGTATAGCATCTTTTATGAGGACCAACTGAAATGTGTCAAAGTAGCAAACAAGATTTGAGATCATCATAGTTTCAGCCTGAATTTTATGCAAAATAAATAAATGGATGGGGAGATGCTGCAGAGTTGATAAGGAAGTCCTCCCCTGTAGTGTGCAATAACCGGAAGATGGATGAAATGAGGCACTTTTAAATACTCGTTGAGGTCTGAAAGCACATTCTGATAGGGAATAGGTATGGCTTAGCCAATTTATGAGCAGCACAATTATGGGTTTAGAAAAAATTCCAATAATGATCACAGATATCAAATAAAGCATCCTTTTCACTGCTACTGATTTTCTTTTTTTGAAATTATTGTGTTTTCCATGAAAATATGCTTACTACTACTAAAAGCAACTGTATGCAGTTTAGCATGTGGTGTCCTCATGCATTCAACAGCATATCATTGTAAACTAGTGATCAGATCAACAGATGACTTCAGTCCTCTTGATGTAAGTCATACGTGTTATATCATCTTGGCTGTGGTCATTTCCATGTCACCAGCTGATGATAAACGTGTGGTATTCACCCCTATTCAGTTCTGTTGCATCCAGACAATGTTGGGCTATGATCTGGCTGAGACACACAGTGAAGGTAGAACAGATTGTGGAAGTAAGCACAAAGAAAATAAGCCAGGCAAACTTATGCCTCTAAATGTACTGCTTGGCCCAGAGTAGAACTTAGCTGCACAAAACTGCTGAATAAACTGAATGGTAACTTAAAACAAATCCTCTTCAAGGGTAGGATATATTTAATATAAAATCTATATTTTATTTCCTCAGAACAGAAATGGCCTCATGAGAACTCTGATTCCATTTTGGGTTGGCTGTGTATTCCCTCAGACTTACACAAACTGTGCTTTGGGGAATCAGCTGTAGGTTTTAGTGCTTTCTCCCAAACATCATTGAGCAAACTTTGGAGGATGGCGAAAGACAGGAGGGCCTGGCGTGATGTGGTCCATGGGATCGCAAAGAGTTGGACTTGACTGTGTGACTGAACAACAACAACCCAAACATCATATGCCAGATCGGTTACTAACTACTTGGAAGATGTCACTGATTCCCCCAATGGGCTCTGATTTCCCAAAGCACAACATGAGCTGGAGGCCTCAGTGTTCTGAAGTGTTCTGAAGAGTGGGTTGACTTGGCAACCCAGAATCTGGAAGCAGTGGCCATTAGGTGCAGGAAGTAGAGGTGAGTGTGGGGGAAGTGGAAATTAACCTAACAGTATGTGATGGGGTGCAGTTTCCCCTTTCCCTGCAAGCCTTTACAGGTTCCTTCTTGTAATCATTTAAACGTGATTCAGAGCTGTAACATTTTAAATTTAATGTAAATATATAAACAATTCTGCAGCTTAATTGGTAATTTTTGTGTTCAGTTATCCACTAACAGACCTGAAGGTATATGCAAGTTTATGGCACAGAATGAATGCTCTGAATTCTCCCAATTAGGTTTCTATTACCAAACAGTACTAAGCAGGGGTCATTTCGTAGAAAAAGAGGTGCAGGAGTTCATTAGCATAACTCATTAGCATAACTTATTTGCATATGCCACACACCCCTGACATCACCGGAAGTGTGTCAGAAGGCAACATCCACTACTCAGGCTCCACTGGACTGTTTTGGACTGCTAGCTATGGGGGGAGACCGTGCAGATCTGCCCTCACAGAGGAGGGAGAGCTTGTACCTGAATAAAACTTGGTCTTAAAGCTGCCACTGGACTGTTTTGGATTGCTATCTATGGGGGGACACACACACAAATCTGTGCACGAAGGAAGGAAGGAAAGAAGGAGGGAAAGAAAGAGGGCAAACAGATGGGGGGGAGGCTCTCCCACCCCCGATCAAGCCCCCACCATGGTTTGATTCCCCATGCCTCCACACGCAGCTGCTGGTGTGTATGGCTCGCCCCCCAATCAAGCCCCCGCTGCCGCCACCCCACACCAGCCAGGTGCCGGGTAAGGCGGGCGGCGGGGCTCCGGAGGCCTTCCCCAGGCTCTGTGCCTCGGGGTGGGGGGCTCTGCAACTTACCTGGCTGCTTCTTGCTCCTCATGGCCCAGGGCTGCTGGGAGCAGGGCTTGTTGCATGTGCCTGCCCCCTGGGCTCTTTACTGCCGGAGCTCCACTCCTGTGCGCTCCTGCAGGAAATGACCCCTGGTACTAATACTCTAATTTTAACTGGTTTCTGAAATGTGTTTGAAAGGACGTAGGGTCAATGTTACACAAATTTCTGGTTTTAGCCATGATTGCTAAATGGGCCTTTTGTGTTCAAAGGCTGTGCATCTCTGAATACTAATTGCAGGCCCAGGGCTTGAGGTGGAAAGGTCTTGTGGAGAGTAACAAAACACGCAACACAAATTTTTGTGGAATGAAAACAAGCCATAGCTTTTATTGAAAACAGACAAGGAGCATTGGCAAAACATGGGGCAAATCCAGGGCTCAAGCGACCCATCTGCTGCTTGATGGACATCCCATAGCTCGCCTGCTGGGAAAACCAGGGAGTGACAATATTTGATGGTAACACAAGGGTGGCTGCTGCTGAATGATACCGTTCGTAACCTGGGGTGAGCCCGCAAACAGCCCCCAAGCTGGGCATACTGTGTGGTGGCTCAAACCCCGAAAACCCCATAAGGGAGTCCCCCAAATGGGGGAGTTGGACGTGCAGGCCTGCCTCCCCCCAAAAGGATTTGCCACGATATGGAAAACCACCCAGGCTGTGACAAAAACATCTATACACAATTATAAAAGGGGAGCTAGGGTGGGGATCCAAAAAAACCGTGCTGCCAAGGACACAGGCTCGGCTTAAATGCCCTGGCGAGGCTCACATCAGAGCCCACCAAAAACCCAGTCCGCCTATGAGAGCCAGCCCCTTGCTGATGTGGAGCCAGCAAGCATGGTTGCCCAAGGCTCCTGCCTTCACTGGATGGCTGGTCAGGGCGGGAAAGCCTCCTGCAGAACCTCAGGCGCCCACACTGCAATCCTGGCCAGTTCGGTGAGTCATGGCCACATTTGCTGAGTGACAATGACAAGAGGCAGCTCTGGGCTCTTCTATGCCTTCTGGGGACACCTGAGCATTGTAGGAAACAGGATGTCAGACTAGGCAGACCTTTACTCACCAGGACACTTACGTTCTTAAATCTACAAGAGTTATTATTAGTTCCTCATGTCCTTTCCATAACAAGAGATTAACTGAGTTAACCATATGCATATGATGATACTGAACTGCAAAGGATGACTTGTTCATATAATTACCCGGCCCTGTGATAAAGCTCTGGATGACTTTAAAGGAACTAAGGAATTCCCCACGTGGAAAGAAGAAGATCAGCTTAGCATAGTTTATTGTATTTTTAAACTACAGATCCCTTTATGGGTATAATGAATGATTCCCATACAATCATATACCAAAAAGAGAAGTGAATACATACATGCATGGAGATATTAGATTGCTTTTCCTTTTGGAGAAATGTTAATTCATGTTTCCTCCATTTCATGAACATGTGGTTTATCTAACAATTCTGGATCCAGCTCAGTCTGTTCTTTGAATTTTTTGAATGTTTCAGGAGTGTTCAGCTGGTAAGATTCCTTGGTTTTTATCTGCACACATCTTAGGCACCTTAAACAGGTGTCTCCTATTTTGACAAAGTCCTGGTAGGTGTTCTCACTGGAAAAGCAGTACAAAACTGGGTCTGCAACACAGTTGAAAGTGGTTAGCAAAAGAGAAAAATGATAGCTGTTAAAGATTGCAGCAGCAAATGTACAATTTTCCTCAAAGAGACTACGCACCAACAATAGAACATGATATGGCCCAAAGCAAACCAAGAAAATAACAATTGTGCTGGAAACCAGACGTTTGATTTGAATCTTTTTCTTCTTCTGAGTGCCATGACTCTTGCGTACAACCCTCAAAATGCCACAGTAAGAAAAAACTAGCAGAAAAAATGGGAATATGAAGCCAGCAGCAAAACGGTAATAATTGATGTTGTGCTCCCAGTCTTTGATGGGATAATGCTCAAAGCACACTACATGGCTGTCCGAGTCCTTACTCACTTCACCGTGCTTAAAAACAAACCAGCATGTGAGAATTTCCTTGGTCCAGACGACAATGCTCACCACGATAGCGGCCTTCATTGTGCGACACTGGTAGAAGCGAAAAGGGTGCACCACAGCTAGGTAACGGTCAATTGAAATGCAGCAGAGGAAACCCACGCTAATGTAAATATTTTCATACAAGAGGATTCCACAGATTTTGCATAGGAGTTCATCATAGGTCCAGTTGTCATGCTGTAGAACGTACTGGAGCCAAAATGGCAAGGAGAAGATGTAAAACAGGTCTGCTACAGTCAAATTACAAAGGTAGATTCCCAGTTCATTCTTGACCTTAACCTGCAAGTAGGCGTAGTACAGTGAAAGACAGTTGGCTGGGAGTCCTACAACGAAGACAAGTATGTATATCACAGGTGACAATATCTGATGTATGCTGTGATCAATGGTGCAATTCGCAGTATTATTTCCTGTCACATCCTCTGGAAGGTTCTCCATTTTCTGCAATCAGTGACCACAGTGAGCCTAGCAGGGAAGGCCTTAATCTACCATTTCATTAGGTCTTATGTTTTCTTTGTATGAATGTTGCTACTTGTAGAGACCTAAGGGGAACAAAATCACAAGGGAAATGAAATCTGATGAAATCTATCAAAAATATTTTCATAGCCATCTGCAGTTCTACCCCCACCAAAATTAAAAGAAAGCTAGATGTTTATTTCAGGCATGGAGAAGTATTTTCAAATTAGTGATCCAATAATAATAATAATAATAATAATAATAATAATAATAATAATCTTGCAGATCTGGAGGTCTTTCATTTTTAATTCTTTGGCATGATTAAAATGAGAGTTTATAATAATTATTTACCACTGTCATTAAACCCACCACAAACTATAGTTAATTGGCAGCTGGTAATTACCAACCCTCTTGTATTACACATACAATTCAGAGCAACAGGACATTGTGATTACCAACTGGTAGTAATTGCTATGGATTAAATATCTGTGTCTAGATTACTTGGGTATCTTTTAGTTCTTCCCAACCACCAATACAATTTACCCAGTAGTTCTAGCAAATTATGCTTAATTATGGTGTTAGAAGTCTATCAGAATAAGTCCTGATCAGAACACTGATTCACTTGGTAAAAACAGATTAGTACAAAATAAAGAAATAGCAGTAAACATTGATTATTAGCTCGCTACTTGACTGTTAAAAGGCAGGCAGATATATGTACTGTTATTTGTACAAGCATCAAATCCAGATTTTGTCTCCTTAAATTAAAAAGAAATTCCTTCCTTACAAAGATGAAGCTCAGATTATAAAGTCTTGAAAAACTTTGGACATTTAGCCAGGATCAAGTGAATGCAGCTTGTAGCTTTATAGAAAAACCTCATCTGGAATCCAGAGCTTCTAAGTGGGTAGGATGTGGGGGTACAAAATTTCCGGGGCTCAAGTCAGCTTCAGGGCCCAGAGAAGTTCGAACATCCTGTATTTAACTAATGCATTTAATGCAGTTCTGCACTGCAGCCAGTAGGGGCACAGATAAGACAGAGCTAAGGGACAGACCCTCTTCCTCGTTGTAGCTGTTTGCCACCTTTTTTTAGCAGTCATTTCATTAAAAAGTTCTCCATTGCTGCAGAGTTTCTAAACCATGAGGCTGAAGCAAGTATTCACCTATCATGAAATGTTCCTAAACCCATCAACTAACCCATATGACCTAATTCTTCTGTGTGCCTCCCCCCCTTTCCAACCTTCTCCTCATCCCTTCCCTGGCTGGGGAGTCAGAACATACTTAACTAGTAAAACAGAAAACCTCTGTGTCAATATTTCCCAAGAACTGATCAAAGCCGTAAAAGGATGATCCCCCCCCTTTACATGTACTGTGATCTGTATCAATCTGTATTAGACGTAATAAATAAGGAATAGTGAATGCCTTAGGGGAAAGTCTTAGTTTTAGTTTATATCACATGCTGCATAATTCATTGGGTAAACTACTGTGAAGTGACATCTGCTGGTTTAGAAAACTTTAAAAGAGGATTAGACAAATTCATGGAGGTGGAAAGGTCCATAAGTGCCTACGATGACCAAATAGAACCCCCATGTTCAGGAGCAGAATACTCTGCAGACATTATTACACCCATGGGAAAAATGACTGTTAGTAAGGAAGAAAAGCAGTTCTAAATCCCATTAAAATGCATGCTATGGAGCTATGGTATCTTGTAAGTAATTAATATTATATGTTCTTGCTGTTTGTTTATTACAGTCTTTAGACCAGCATACAGTTTAATCAGACATAAAATACAATAATAAAAAATTCAAATTTAAGCGCTTTTAAGGTGGAATTCCCGTGATTTGAAAATGCACAAAATTTAGTAACTTGACATGTGATCGTAGAATTTTGTCAGATAAAAACCAGTGAAGCCTTGCTTTATTTGTGTTTATATGGCCAGGGATCATATAATAATAATAATAATAATCTTTCAATTTATTGATCGCTCAATCCTGCAGAGCTTGCTGGCTCTGAGCGATTTACAGTTACTTATTTTTCACGAGGGACTAACAATGCTTTGTGGGGTAAGGGAGGACAACATATATACCTCTTAAATTGCACACATTCACAGCCGACGAGGGTTTCGTTAAGATGCAGATGAGACGTGATCCGAAACGGCATTTTCCCTCAGCCAAGTTTGATGGCGTCAGCTTTTCTCCAGACTCCTTGAGTTGTAGTGCCACACTGCCATATCAAGTAATAGAGAAATAATTCCAAGACATATCTCTGTAGAGTGGACAGCTAAAGAACATATGCTCCACAGACTAAGCCTCCCCTAGGGAGCAAGAGCATAACCTTTCTGGGTGGGGAATTAGTATATTATATGTTAAATTTTAAAGGCTCATATGCAAAGGAAACACAAAAGTGTGGGTAAGCCCCACTTAATAAAATGGGACTTACTTCTAAGGATACCTGTTTAGGTTCGCTCCCAAAGGATCTGGTCAATTGTGTACCCTTAGATCTACTAAGCATCCCGTGAGTCTCCCCCCCCCCCTTTTTAGTAGAAATGTTTTTTGAAAGTATTTTTGCCATTTACTGCTTGAGAGAGACTAGTGTCTCACTCAGTTCAATGGGCCTTATAGCCAGGTAACAATTATTATTCTATTTACAGAAACAGACAAGTAATTTGCTTTGTTTTGGATCAGGGTCATGGGAGAGGGCCCATATTGAATTTTTGTCCAGGGGCCTATGGTGGCTGCCTTTCAGCAGCCCTGCCGAAAGCAAATCCTTTATTTCAAGGAAGGTTGCCTCTGTTGTTTAGCAATCAAAGGATAGGCAGAAACAACTTTGGGTAAGGAATCTTATAATGATAGGAAGCTAAGCTAATTGATTAATTCTTTAAAATTCCAATGACATTAAACAGCAATTAGGAGCAAGGAAATGGTCTTCAGTGTCCTGATTTCTTGTTGGAGGAATAATTTATTGTACTGTACAGCTTAACATTGGTACAAAATCCAGACAACCTGCTACAATACAGATTGTGTTACACAATAATAGAGTTACCCCATTTGAACATGGAGGTTAGTCATTATGGCAAAAAGCCACTGATGGACCTACCTCCATGAATCTGTCCAGTCACTTCCCCCTTTAAATTCAAGTAGACTATAGGCCATTTCTACATCCCATAAGAATGTACCATATTCAGATCTATGCCTTCATAAATCCCACCTGGCTACTACTCCATGATAGCAATACTACCAGTAATTCCTAATCATATACTACTTTTAACTGGAAGTGCCAATTATAAAAGGTAAAGGTAAAGGTTCCCTTGCTCGAAAGCCAGTCAAATCTGACTCTAGGGTTGCGGTGCTCATCTCCGTTTCAAAGCCGAAGAGCCAGCGCTGTCCGAAGATGTTTCCGTGGTCATGTGGCCGGCATGACTAAACACCAAGGTGCACAGAACGCTGTTACCTTCCCACCAAAGTGGTACCTATTTATCAACTTGCAATTTCTTGCTTTCGAACAGCTAGGTTGGCAGGAGCTGGAACTAGAGACGGGAGCTCACTCCGTCTTGCGGCACCCGGGTCTCGAACTGCTGAATTACTTACCTTCCACAGCCAATTATAGTCTTTATTATATTCTGTTTTGACAGGCGTTTTGTAAATGGGACTGCAATTATTCCCATTTTTCAAGTAGAAACTTAGCCTGAGAAATTTCATCTTCTCATGGTCACAGAATAAATCCATGGCAAAAATTGAACTTGACCCCTCCCAATCTCCCAGATGCTACTCTAGATCTTTGAGGACTAGTCCAAATTGATTCTAAGTAATTATACTGTTATGTACTAACAAAAGACCACACATGCGGTCGGGTGCGCACGCGGTCAAGCGCAAGAGCAAAGCTTCGCGACCCGAAACAATAGACTCGTAGAATCCTAAAAAGGACCAACAGGCTTAGCCCAGATCTGCAAAGGAACCTAAGGTTATTGGTGCACTGTAAATAAACCTATCACAGGTGTGGGGTGTGTTTGTTGGGTGTGGTTTGGACTGACATATAAGCAGACCCCCGGGTCCTGCTTCCTTGTCTCAGTTTTGCCTACTAATAAATTATGAGCTGAAATCACTCGACTATGCGTCTTGAACCCAGTACATTTCATATACAGAGACGGAACTGCTCACATCAAATTGTTGGTTATGGAATGACCTGCAAAGGTTGCCCCTCCAGATGAAGAGACAATGGCCCAGTCCAGCAAATCAGAATTATGACTTGCTCCAGCAGAAAGCCTTAACTTGTTCGATTGATTTTTAGCAGGACTTAGGGCCGAAGCAGATACAACTCTAGATGATCCTGGAAATCTGACGCTGCCCACACTTGCTTGAGTGGAGAAAGCTCCATGAGTGTGAGCTCCACTTGTGCCACAGTGAGTCATAGTGACAGAATTTATAATTTAGAGACATCTCCTTATATTTTACAGTGTTATGGAACATAACACTTTCTGTACTTGCACTAAGGTCATATGACCTTAGTTTTAGAACAAGACTTTGAGACTGCTGTATGTTTTAGCTTCTGTTCATATGACATTTATTTTACACCATTCCTTTTTTTTAAGCCCCCAGAGGGGATTTTTTATTTTTTTTATAATACTACATAAACTACCAAGAAAAAATAGGGATAGGGGAACTACAATTAGGGAGAAAGAAAAGGCAACCCACACTAAACTATAAACCCAAGGTTAGAAGATCATTCCCTGTTAAAATGCTGTTAGTAAAAAAAAAGGCTGTTAATAAACAATATACTTTGTGAGGTCCTGTCTTTCTAAGCTTATATATTAGATTGGTACTTGTTATGAGAAGATTTCCTGAGCATCTCCTCCAGCTCGCTTCATAAAGGCAATTTGCAAAGTCCTTCCACCTTTACTATACTAAAACTCTCTAAATTCTTGATAGCTTCTTAGACTGCAGTCCAATCTTCTCCATCCAAAGGAATAGAACCGCTAGTCTTAAGCCTCTTCCGCTCTGGTCTCGGGGTTCAGTGGCTTCTCAAAGGTTTCTTGATTATGAAGGGCACCTCCAGCTCTTTTTTCTCAGCAGACTTTAAGATGACACTTTCTAAGAACACTCACAGGGAAGAGGTTAAATCCTTGTAAATTTTCCCTGTTTCTCTTGTACTTTTTCTTTTCTCATTGAGATCGCTGCTTAATTTAGTGTTCATCTCATTCGCTTTGAGACCCCACAATTCCATTTTTTCTCCGATTGCCTCCTGGAGCTGCCGAGACACAAATTGTTGATTTATCTTGGCAAGCTGCTGGTTAATACCAACAAGTTGCTCCAAGATCAGCTTGATGGCTTCTGCTACTAGTGCAGTGACGTCAACTTCCCTTCTTCTCCTCAGAGTTTTCGTCATCTTTTTTAGAGTGTCTGCCATTTCAACATTTTATTTTCAATAAAGTATCTTTCTTCCTGGCTCTGCAAATCGCATATGCTGTTAAAAGCTCATGGAAATCTCCCACAACAGGCTTACACGCTTGCAAATAAAGTCTTTCAGAAGTATCCGTTTACAACTGTCTCTCCCCCTCCCCTCTCCGTTTATGTAAACGCATCAAAGAGGCACCCCCCTTCAATCGCTTAAGGGGTTTCAGGGGGGATGTCACTTCAAGTATCCATTTACAATCATTTCTCTCCCCCTCCCCCTCCTTGTTTATGTAAATGCATTGAGAGGCATCCCTCTCTCAGCACATTATCGCTCAGAAAGTTTTTTCCTTTGAGGGGGAGGGGATTTTCTCTTCTGAAGACAAATTGCTCATTTTCACTCACAGTTCGCTCCTTAACTCATAATTCATTGTTGGTCTTTATCCTGACCACGCTCTTAATCTCTCCTCCGCTAGATCTCCTGCGCTTGATTGGGTCGACACAGCTTGTGGCCTCGCTAAGAGGACGCAGTCAGCGTGAGGGGCCGTCAGGGCGGAGGGGAGTCTCCATCTCCCTGCCGTTAGCAGGAAAAAAGGCTCACCCTCAAAAGCCCTATGACTTGTGAGTTCTCCCTGAACTCCCGTGGGGGTGCCGAACCAGCGGCACCTCTCCCCCTCGCTGCTGTACGGTACTCCTCCCCAGAGAGCTGGGAAAGGCGTCCGCCATCGTTGTGTCATAGACCCCGCCTCCCTATTTTACACCATTCCTCATTCTGGTGTTCATAGAATCATAGAGTTGGAAGGGGCCATACAGACCATCTAGTCCAACCCCCTGCCCAATGCAGGACCAGCCTAAAGCATCTCTGACAAATATTCGTCCAGCCTCTTCTTGAAAGCTCTCAGTGAAGGGGAGCTAACCACCTCTCTAGGCAGCTGATTCCACCTTTGAATCACTCTGACCGTGAAAACGTTTTTCCTAATATCCAGCCAATACCTTTCTGCATGTAATTTAAACCCGTTGCTTCGGGTCCTATCCTCTGCTGCCAACTGGAACAGCTGCTTGCCCTCCTCCAAATGACAGCCTTTCAAATATTTAAAGAGAGCAGTCCTGTCCCCCCTCAATCTCCTCTTCTCCAAACTAAACATTCCCAAGGCCCTTAGCCTTTCCTCATAGGGCTCAGTCTTCAGCCCCTGATCATCCTCGTTGCTCTCTTCTGTATCCTCTTGATTTTGTCCACATCCTTTTTGAAGTGATGCCTCCAGAACTGCACACAGTACTCAAGGTGCGGCCTGACCAAGGCAGTATACAGAGGGGCTATGGCCTCCTGCGATTTCGATGCTATGGCCCTTTTAATACAATCCAAGACTGAATTTGCCACTGCATCACACTGACTGCTCATATTTACAGTCCACTCTTACCCCAAGATCTCTTTCGCATACAGTACTCCCCAGTAGACCCAGAAATATTACAGAATGGGGAAAATGTCTAATTCTCCATTCTTGCTGCAGCCTACTCTGCAGTATGTCATATTCTTTTTGAGCTCCCCTATTTCCAGCAATTTTATTGGAGGGGCTAGGGGCTCATGGTAGAAGGAGGGGACGGTGAAAAAGCTCTACTTTCATTAACTCCATTTCCAAGAATTTACATCCAGCCCACCAAAATTGTACAGTTTTCCTTTAGAAGGACGAAACCACTAAACTATTCTGGAAATTTCAGATATTTCTAATTTAAATGCTTTTCTAATACAGTTAACAATGTTTAAATTAAACACAAAAAATAGTGTAATTAGTCATCAATGTACAATTTTCATTATACAAATAAAGACACATTATTACTCATTACATCACCCAAAGGAATGAACTGATCTGAACTTGGAATTTCCCCTGTCTCTTCAGCTTCCTTTTCCCTTGTAGCCAGAACTTTGCCGGATATCTTATTTTTCAAATAAAAATTCTGACTATAAATTGTAAACCAGTCTTTTTGCAAGTTCATGAGAAATCTACATTGTAAAGAGCTTACACAACAGATTTGGGGCACATCTTTGTAGTAGAGAATTGAGTATTCCCTCCTCCTCTGCTTTTCTTCAAACTGATGTAAACTATTTTGAATGGAAAAATCTAATGTACATTCAAACAGAATTCTAACATTCTCCATGTTTAGTCTAAAAGCTCAAGTCATATCTAGTAGAAGCACATGTATTAAATAAATTTCCTTCTTTTTTTTTAGTCTTAGTGTGACACTGTTCAGAGCCGAATTGGCTGTAAGAGCAGTATCATTAAAGCATAAGAATCTACTAGAAGTGAATGAAAAGATTCTTAGTGGTTTTAATTGAGTTACAGCGCAACCCAAGACTGTACAGATAATCGTTTTTCAGAGAAACCTACCTTAGATGATGATGCTATGACCTCTTACAAACCAAATAATATGTACTCACTAGTAATTGGATCTAGCCTTACTATGGGAAAATGAGACTAAGGGCCATAAAGGAGGAGAAAAATGACACCAAGGAAGCAGCCACCGCCAAAAGGAGTGTGTCTTTGTTCAGCTGCACCAAATGTGCTGCTTTTCAAAGTAAATATTTAAATTAGAGAATAGAATATACTCCTAATAAAAACCTAGTGTCTGATATTAAAGCACATTATACTGCATACATTGTAAAATAAATTATTAATTCTTCCTGCACTGATCTGTTGTTGATTTCCCTCTTAGCAACAGTGAATCTTCTAAAGGGGTATAGATTCTTGAAAAACAAGTTTCCTTCAAAACAAAACCAAGCCTAACTAGGCAAGAACTCAAAGGCTGAATACAGTGTTCGCAGCGTGCAATTAAATACCCAATGTTAAACAGGAAACCTACTAAAAAGAGAACTGGGCACAAGCCAGCAACAGCTGAACAACCTCAGCAAGGAGAATATGGACAACAAGTTACCTCACAGCAAACCCATTTTAGTAGAAGCAGCTTGAATAGTACGAAATAGTCACGAGTTTTCGTAAATGGTTCTTGCAAAAGGAGAAGAGTCTTTATGCATCTGAAGGCAGTAGGAGCAAAATCCAGGACTGCCCATTACTGCCAAACAACACAGTTATATGTTATTTGGATCTTCATAAGCCCTAGAGTAGAATGGCGGGAATCGCACAATCACCACATTCACAAATCACAATTTTTAAAAGTGCTTTAAAAATGGTTTCAAAGAAACAAAGAATGGTTAACCTGGGTTGCCAGAGTTAGAGAACAATAGCTTTACCCATGGACTGTGGGTTCAGAACCACTTCCTTTGGAGGACGGCTGCTTATGCTGGAGGAATGCTTGAAACTTTGCAGAGCAGAGTGGTAGGGGACACAGCAGTATTACTCGCGGGTACTGACTAGTTGCTTTTTTTCTGAAAAGGCAGTTTGTTCTACGATTTTTACCACTAGATGCCCTGTTAACTGCCAGGGTTATATAAAAATGAGATCTGAGAGGTCACTCTCCAGAACTACCCCTATTTTGGGGAGAAATAGGGTTATCTGCAAATCATTTGAGATTTAACTGGAAGAGTCTGACCTGTAATCTAAACAATCCAAATTATGCCTGTATTCTATTTCCATCCTCTATGTATCACATCCAGATCCTATTCTTTCTCCAAGAAGGTCAGAGTGACATACATATGGCTAGCATAGCCTCTTCTCCCAGCAAAAACTCTGTGACTCTGCAGGTAGGTTAGGCTGAGACAGTGGCTTGCACAACACCTCTCAGTAACCTTTATGGACGAGGGCAGGGCTACATGTTATGTCCCTTGCTCTCCTTAAAAGAACTTTTTCTTTTATAGACTGTAGCTGCTGGGGCTGCCTTTCCAAGGGGAGACTGGCCACAAGTGAAGTAGACAGAACCCTGCCCCTTGTACTCTTTTCCATGCCAAAATCACTAACTTCAAGTTGTTGTTATTACTTTGGGGGGGGGGGGGTTATGAGTACCCCATATTTTTTCTCCAACAGTTTGGGGATGCGGAGGGGAGAAACAATATGCAGGGACTTAAAAACCTGTTTCCATATAGAAATCACAGCTCCACTGGCCTCAGTCTGTTTTTTAAAAAGAAAACTCTAACATGATCATAGATCAACTTGAAACATGAATGTTTTCCCTCAGTGGACTTTTGAGCCTATAGGGCCTAACTGCTTGATATGTTTTTCCCAGGTCTGGTCAGCAAACAATGGGAATTCTTCACCTTTCTCGCTGGGACCCAAACTGGATTACAAGTATGATAAATGAATGTAACATCAAAGATTCCTAGAAAGACAAAAAAATGCATTTGAACTGGAATTGTAGGACAGAGGGTGAAAGCCTGAACAATGCATGCTAACATATCTATTTAAAGAAATAAGAAAAGTGTAAGAAATACTTTATCCCTAATAAAAGTCACTTCCTAACTCAAACCTTTACATCCCAGCTTTGCTGTTTCTACAAGAAAGCCCTCCTGAACAATTGTTTTACACATTTTGCCAAACAATAGAAGAGCGAGGGGGGGGGGGCTTCCTAATACCCTCAGATGGATTGTTCCGCAATGTAGGGGCCATAGCAGGAAATGCATGAGAACAGGCATTTGTCCTTTTGACTGGTTTGCAGGGTAACACCTTCAGAAGGCTTTGCTCAGATGAGCAGAACTGTCCAGTAGAACATAGCAGGAGTGGCTGGCCTGCAGGTATGTGTGTCCAGTGCATTAAGAGTTTTGTAGCACCTTAAATTGAACTTGGCAAGTGATCACTAACCAATGGAGTGTCTGCAAACAGGAGTGATATTCAGATTCCACTTGGCGTCTGATAGTAGCTGTAGTTTCTGAGTTGTCAAAGTGTGCACAAACCCAGTTCGAACTGGGATCACAGCATGCAGCAAGAGGGGGCTTAAGCCCTCTATTTTCCTAACTTGTCCCCCCCACCCCGGAACACTTAACATGTAGCCCATCAGAATGCATGAGACTGTTTCAGGTGGGGAAATGTAAGTGGGGTAGAGGTAGGGGAGAAGCTTAAACTCCCTCTCCTTGTATGCAAAGGGCTCAGTCTGAATTATACCCACACACATCTAGGAAGCACAGAATTCCCGGACTCTCTCTCTCAACCCTTCTTGGAGACAGACCCAGGAAAAGTGGATCATGTACTTAGGCCTCTAGTCTCTCCAGCTTCAGCCCATTATACCACAGTTGTTCTTCTCTAGCTATGTTGCTTCTGTTCTTGAAAAGTTTCTTTGAAACGCTTTATTAAACCAGTTGTTCTGAAGAATCACACACCTTTACGTTGGTACCCACCAAATGAGGTCTGACTGGGACGTGTTGCAACCTGCTGTTTACAGCCATCCAGCCACCAGCTCTTGTAATAAGCACTCAGCCAGTAAGCTGTTGGAGCTTTTCCCCATTTAAACCATTGTGTGCGTGCACAGAAAAGCTTATACCCAGAATTAAACTTGTTGGTTTTAAAGGTGCCATTGGACTCAAACTGTGTGCCATAGTGTGTTGTTTGTGTGAAGCACACACTCTGCAAATTCTCACATTTCCAGTAAGTGGAAAGAAAGGCACAGTATTACAGTTCATGAGTGTTGCTAGTCATTTAAGTCCGTCTTGAAGCTATCAGGTGAAAAAGAAATACATAGTTTCCTTCAGTATGTTTACACCAAACTCCCATTCTGTTGTGTTCAATCAAGTAATTGACTCTCAGTTCAGTTCTACTCCAGCAGTTCTAACAATGCCAGTCATTTGTAATGTGAACCATGGATGAAGTCCAAATATAGCTAGCTCTTAAAGTGAATGTTGCAGGCCAATTCTGTCTAAACAAACAGGGCGGGATTGCAGCTGCATGGGAAGTTTGTTATTTTAGGTTATGAAACAGTCTCAACTGTGTCTGACCTCTCAGCAACTCTGTTGCTTCTGCTGTACCCATTTTACAGAAAGAAAGCTATTCCAGTAGTTTCCCAAAGACCACATACTGGGGTCCACTGGAGAAAATGGCACAAATGGCACATCCCAGTTCATCAAAGAGGGGTGATATCAAGACCTAAGCACTATTTCTTTGAGCTCGGCGCAAACAGTACCTTCCCATACCTATTATGATGAGTCAAGAAAGAAAAAAATATGTATTTCACTTCAGCAATGACATAAATATATCACAGACATGGACTTGCAGCTCGGACTGCACCCCGGACACCTGGCTCCTGATAAAGTGTACCTGTTTCCATCACCCCCTTGTTTGTTGATTTATGTATTTACACCCTGCTTTTCTCCCTGAAGGGACCCAAAGGGGAAAAGACTATGTCAGAGAAGCAGTAAACAAAAAAAAGGGCCACCATTACATCCAGGGCTGGTCCCAGACTCATTGGCTGCCTTGTCTGAAGTCTCAGACTGCAAGTCTTGCCCTGCAGTTCATGCCCCTGGCCAAGCTTCATAAGGTACCTGGAACAGGAAGGAACAAGCCAGTCCTCAGCAAAGGTGCTGGACAACTCCTTAGACCGTTTATTTATTTAATTAGATTTTTAGGCCACCCTTCCTTGCAAGCAAGGGTCAGGGCAGCTTACAACAGAAGAGGACGTACAAGGAGTAATTAAAAGTAAAAAAAAGAAAAGAATAAATACATAAGACATACAGCACCAATAATTCATCAGCATATTTTAGTCGATTCAAGATGGGGGGGGATTTCAAATTTCACAGGCCTGGGGGGGGGGCCTTGCGGAGAGGGGAGGGTATGAGAGTGGCAGAATACATACAGTACTGTCGCTATCCTCAACCAAATGCTTGGCGGAACATCTCTGCCTTATATGCCCCGCAGAACAGTAACAAATCCTGCAGGGCGTGGATGTTCTCCGGCAGAGAGTTCCACCAGGTGGGGGCCAGGTCTGAAAAAGCCCTGGCCCTGGTTGAGGACTGCTGGATCTCTCTCGGGCTGGGGACCACCAGGAGGTTCTTACTTCTCAAGCATAATGCTCTTCTTGGGGCGTACTGAGAGAGGTGGTCCCAAAGCTACGTGGGTCTGTGACCACTTAAAGGTCAAAACCAACACCTTGAACCTGATCCTGTGCTCCACTGGAAGCCAGTGCAGTTTGTGCAACACATAAGGACCCGCGTGGCTGCATGCTGAACTGGTTGGAGCTTCTGGGTCAGTCTCAGGGGTAGGCCCATGTAGAGTGAGTTACAGTAGTCTATCCTGGAGATGACCATTGTGTGGATTACCGTGGCTAGGTCAGAGTGAGACAGGTAGGGAGCCAGTTGCTTGACTTGGCGCAGTTGGAGAAATGCCAGCCTGGTAACCTTCATGACCCAGGCCTCCATTGATAAGGAGGCGTCCAGAGTCACGCCCAGACTCCTGACGGTCGATGTCAGTGTTAGGAAAGAGAAGGGAGTTGGGTCTTGGATGGTTTGGGTCCTGAATGGTTAAAACAAATTGAAGGTAGTGAGAAAGAGAGGGAAGTGGTAGTGGGAAATTTGTCAAGAGGAGAGAAAACATACAAGGTGGGGTAGACATAGGATAGAGGACAGAGGATGACTCAACCAGGAAGAGAGTGGAAAGGGGACAGAACTTCTCCAGACCACTAATGGCTCTGATGGAATCTACTTCCATGCAGTTTACCAGATCTTCAGAGTGATCTGGACACACATTAGAGCTTGTGCTGACAACTTGTGCCACCAACAAGGAAGATACGGTGGCAGTGTTGCGGCAAACATATGCAGGCAGCAACTTTAATAGTAACAATACCGAGAAGTGTGTGTAGAGGAGATAAAGCTTGTTCATAGTCAGTTCAGAGCCAGAGTAATATGCTGAGGTTGTCAGATGGGGGTCCTGCTCCTGCTGGGTTTCCATTTCTGTCAGTAGAACAGTAAAAATGGCCAATGCCTTTTTTGAAGGACTTTCCAAATAACCCATCCAAAATTTCAGCTTCAGTTGTTGAGGGTAGTGTACAGCAATGACATCTGTATATCATGTTCAGGACAGACAAAAGGAAATACTATACACAGAGAGGGATTAAAATATGGAATTCGCTGCCAGAGGATGTAGTGATGGCCACAGGCACAGACGACTTTAAAAGGGGATTAGAGATACTCATGGAGGATATGTCTATCAGTGACATTGTGACTGAGGGGAACCTCCACAGTCAGAGGCACTAAGCCTCTGAATCCCAGAGCAAGGAAGCAACATCAGGGGAAGGCCTCGGACTCTATGCCATGTTGTTGGCCATCCAGAGGAACTGGTTGGCCACTGTGTGAGAAAGGATGCTGGACTAGATGGGGTGTTGGTCTGATCCAGCAGGGCTCTTCTTATGTTATTTCACCATAGAAATCTTTTGAACATAATTATTTTTAGGAAAGAAGAGTGAAAGAAATTGTACACCATGTGCAAAATCTTAGATTTCTAGGATTTGCAAGTCAGCTATGCGGCCTTGAATAAGATAGACTTTTCAAGCTAGAAGTTTGTATAGTGCCTCTTTTGCAAGGAAAATTCTGTCTCTTTTGCTCCATGTACGTTCAAGCCCCCTAATTTGAGGGTTAATCAGGAATAAAAGCCCCCTACTGCATCATTTAAATGATTTTGATAGCAGTCTCAGGCACACTTGGAATCCTTCAGAATCAACAGCATTTAAGCTCAGCTCCTACAGAGCTTCCATGTGGCCTGAAGCCTCCAGCTGACTGTGGCGACTGCTTGTTTTGACTGGTGGTACAATCAGGTGGAGAACCCTGCTCAAAACCATTCCCCATTCCTTTCTCGTTACAATGCAAAGGGTTGTAATGCTAGACTGGGAAATAACCATGAAACCAACCTGCTGCACTCATTCCAGCAGTTCTGAAGTGGCATGGGATGAAGAAGAAGAAGAAGAGATTGGATTTATACCCTGCCCTTCACTACCCAAGGGAGTCTCAGAGCGGCTTACAAACTCCTTTCCCTTCCCCTTCCCACTACAGACACCCTGTGAGGTAGGTGGGGCTGAGAGAGCTCTGACAGAAACTGTTCTTTTTCAAGAACAGCTCTTATCAGAACTATGGCTTGCCCAAGGTCATCCAGCAGCAGCATGTGGAGGAGTTGGGGATCAAACCTGGTTCACCCAGATTAGAGTCCACATACTTAACCACTACACCAAACCACTTTATATGGAGTAGCAGGCTACAAGTCCATGCAGTCCCAAGGGTTAGGGTTATGTGTGTGTGCCTGGAAGTCATGGTTGACTTTTGGCAACCCCTAGTGGGGCTTGGATATTTCAGAGAGGTGGCTTGCTATTGCCTGCCTCTGTATCCCAGTCCTGGTATTTCTTGGAGGTCTCCCATCCAAATACTTGCCAGGGTTGGCCCTGTTTAGCTTCCAAGGTCTGATGAGATCGGGCTCGCCTGAGCTATCCAGGTCAGGGCCCAAGGACTTTTTTTGAGTTACCAGAACAGAAAATGTTCACATAACATCCCCACAGTTTCATATAGGGCTGTTCCATTTTTCTTCTGTGGAGAAATTCATGTTAAAAGATAACACGAAAATACAAAATCCAAACACATTTTGGGGCAAAACGAGGGAACTAGATTATTCCTCATGGATTCGCCCCTCCCCAAAATCCATGGAGCTCATACAACATTTATTTCTTCAGGAAGGGAAAGGGTTACAAAAATGCCATAATCTGCCCATGCACCGAACCACATCTTTATTACTTGCAGAGAGTATTATTACTATTATCCGACCCAAAAGTAATCAAAAGCAGATGTATACTTTTCCAGAGAGTGCAGTAACTCTATTAGAATAGTATTTGCAAAGCAAAAATACACAAACACATGCAATCTGCTGCAGGCCTTAGAATTAATGCCTTGAAGACGTGCTTTCCATCAAATAAAAACACAAGCAGCACATCATTAGGGTGTTTCAACAGTGCCATCAATTTGCTCTTTCCTCATCTGGGACAGCGCGTCTTTCTCGGTTATCAGAAGTTGGCTCTGCCAACCTGCTGGTGTTCTGCACATAACTTGTCCAGAGCAAAGAGACTGTGTTTATAAGCAAATATCCAACTGGGAACAGATAAAAGCCTCATCTTTTCATCATTAATGGTCCTGAAACTGTAACCTACAAAAACCATATGTTACATTGCAAATTAGTTTATAGTATTCAAAGCTGTCTGCTTCAGACTAGCACTAACTGGACTATCAAAACATATTGGGGTGGTCACAGGTGGGCAGGGGAGAGGCAGCACGTCGGACGTTTACTTCCTCCACTTAACTATATCATCACAAATGACTGGAATTTCCTCCATGGAGGAAAAATGCCACAGAAAAACAGTTATTGAACGACAGTGTCAAGACCAGGGCTTTTTTTTCCTGGGGGAATGCGCCAGAACAGAGTTCTAGAACCTCTTCAACAAAATTCTTTTAAAAATGTTTAAAAGTTCATGAGTTTTCAGTATACAGATTGAAAACTTAATTTCCCTCTTGAGAGTTCCGGCACCTGTTTTTTCAACGACGTCAACAACAACAAAAAAGCCCTGGTCAAGACAGAAGCCCGTGTCTCTGCTTTGCAATGGAAGGCGCCTTTTTATATTCAAATACAATTTGTGGAGAGGGAACAGGGGGAAATGACAGGGTGGTATTGCCAATGGCCAGGGCTTAAGGCAATGAATGCACCACCAGCTTGGGATGCCTGTGCCTCCAACCAGTAAGCTTCAAGGTAGCTGGCCTTCACCCCTCTGAACTGCAGCTGGGATGCAAAGCAGAAGTCTAACCAAGTGATGGTCCAAGTGGACGATTCTCCTTCTCAACTCTCAAACAAACATGTTCTCAGGACAAAATCAGAGTCCAGTAGCTCCTTAGAGACCAACCAGATTTCCCAGGGTATAAGCTTTTGTGAGGGAGGGAAGGCAGCATGCTATAGCCCAATTTCGTCAGATCTTGGAAGCTAAGCAGGGTCGGTACTTGGAAAGGAGACCATTGAGGAAGGCTCTGAAGAGGAAGGCCATGGCAAACCACCTCCGCTCCTCACTTGCCTGGAAAGCCCCTTGTGGGGGTCGCCATCAATCGGCTGCAATTTGACAGCACTTCACACACACTCACACACACACAAGCTTTTGTTAGTCAAAGCCAGTGTCCCATCTAAGCCGAGTTAGTGTGAGCTAGCTCACAGTTTTTTAGCCTCTGGCTCACACATTTTTGTCCTGGCTCAGGAAGGATGGCTCCAGAGCAAACTAACTTATGCAGTGGCCAAAGTGCTCGCTCAGAACTTTAATGCCAGTAGCTCACAAAGTAGAATTTTTGCTCACAAGACTCCACAGCTTAGAGGGAACATTTGTCAAAGCTCATTGTGAAAGATATAAATTGGAATAAATATCCATCTATCTGATGAAGTGAGCTTTGTTTCATGAAAGCTGATACCCTGGAAAAGGTTGTTGGTCTCTTAAGGTGGTACTGACTCTAATTGTGTTCTGTTACTACAGACTCACATGGCTACCCATGTGAAACTATGCTCATAGGAGAACCAGCCTGATGCCTACCTCCGTCCTCACGTTCCTGTGGCTTGGGTTCCAGTCTGTTCCCTCTCCCCAAGCATAAAGGCCTTCCAACATTCTTCTGCTAGACTCTGGTCCTTTTTTAAAATAATGGCTATATTTGAATGTTTTTTTTGGGAAACCTAGCAGGACTTGCCCCTTCTCTTGATCACTGGAGTGCTCTCATTAGTGGCGGTGGGGTTGGGGGCCAACCTTTGTGTCCCCTCCTTCTGGGGTTCACCCTATCAAGCTGTTGCTGGTCATCAAACGAACTTGGGCTGG
Source organism: Gekko japonicus (assembly GCF_001447785.1). NCBI lineage: Eukaryota > Metazoa > Chordata > Lepidosauria > Squamata > Gekkonidae > Gekko > Gekko japonicus. The sequence goes on along the minus strand of NW_015168078.1, from coordinate 254,944 downwards.
GTACAAATGGCCAGTGCTAACAATTGCTTAAGTCGTGGGAGAGGAAGGAGATGTTGCTAGGGATCAATCAAACATGGGGTGTGTACACACAATAAGCAAGCCAGCTGTTAGGCAACCAGGGGTGACTATTGCACTAATTTAACCAAGTAGCAACCAGTTCATCAAGCCTGTAGCTTGGTAACTGGCGAGGGCACAGCACGGGACACTAGAAGAGAGAGCAATGGAGTAGGAAACCTACTACAGGGAATTAAGTATTAGTGGCAGCCTGCGATGGGCAATTGAGTATTAGTCCTTGTGCAATAGAGTGCTGACCATCACTGGCTCAGAGCTTATAGGAGAGGGCTCAAAAGGCGGAAAGGTCAGGGAGGGAAATAGAAAGAAAGCAGAATTTGCTGCCATTCTGGCTCTCTTGTAGGAAGTGTCACAGCTCAGTGGTGGTTAATTTATTTTTATATCCAGCCGTTTCATTAAGCTAAAGGTAGGTAACCTTACTGAAAGGATAGTATAAAAACCAAAAAAAAAACAACCATCAACAAGTATAATGCACTATCACACACAAAAATATCCCAGCAAAATTTCCTCAGTGAGAAAGGCCAGAGATGTGGTTTGCAGGCAGTGGTCTTTACAACCCCACGGTCCCTGGGTCTCCCATGTTCCAACATTCCAACCAGTATGCCACGGGCTGGATATCATTGTGTTTGGCTTCAGCCTCAAAGGCAAAGTTAGTGTGGATCTGCGTTTTACACGCTGTGTTGGATCCAGCCAGCTTTCCATTGGGGCAAAAGGGAAGCGTTGCCTTTGGTGGGAATCATGGAATGTGCATGAACAAAAGCCATATGTAAGGCTGTAATGTAGATGGTAATTTGCTAAGGTTTCGTGAAAAAGCCTGCTGGATCCAACCCATTGAGTTGGATCATGGAGCACAGGTAACTGAAACACTTTCCCAAGTTGAGTCACACAAAGAAATATGCTCTGGTAGGTGCAGGTAACAAGTACTCCTCCATCCGTCACCATTACACAGTAGGAGAGAATGATTTCCACAAAAGAAAGGGCCTCATTCTCACCTGAATTTATTCTGCTGATTTAGACTGAGGTCGACAACAGACATTCCTCCAAAGATCAGGTCATTTGATCTGGGCGGCTGGGGCAATGCAAGAGAAGGAGGGTGATGGGGACTGCAGAACAATGATGGTGGGCAGAAGAAGTTCAACAAAACGATGTAGGCTTTTGTGAACTCTTGTTGAAGTGGGGTTGATTCTGCACTTGAGCATTTCTCAGGCTTCCAGAATACTCCCTATAGAACCCCCCCCCTCCCGATAGCCCACTGAGGTGCATTATGGAGACTGGGCTCATAAACCAATCCACCATAGTGAGAACTGAAGAACATCCACACCCACAAGTCACTGGCAGTGGCTACCATGAGTAGCTCATGCAATTTCTTATGTTAAGCCCATGGCTTGGATCCTATAAAATGGTTACCTTCGTGCTTCTCCCTCACTGCTGCAGAGGCTCTCTCCTGCTATAGCATTCACCTTCTCTGCTGCTAAGACTTCCAGGTCAATATTTTTTGAGGAGCCTTCTGGAAGGCAGAAGTGCTAGTGGTAAAGAAAAGCCTTCACAGTGGTCAGAGAGAAGTACAAGGGGAGTTGGATTATAGGTTCCAAGCCGCTGTTGCCCTACTGGTGGGCTGGCATTTTCACCAAAACCAGATGGGGTGTTGCAGCAGGCATCTCTGATCATGCTACATCAGACTTATGGAATTCGTGAGCAATGATCACTTTCTTGACGTTCTTTTCATCTTATCCCTCTGTGGAAACAAACAAATTTCCAGAATGCATCAAATTGCAAAGTGAGCCCCAAAATTTCACGATGTTCCCTATTTTTGAGAAGATAGGTATATCCTTCAAGAGCAGATATGATCTTCAGACAAAAGGTCGGGCCTTGTGTCATCAGCAATTTGTTCCTTAACAGTACAAAAGTGGATGACTAAACGATTTTTATGATTTAGCCCTAGTTTAGCTGAATTACATCTTAAAAATTCACTGGGACATGACATTCAGCAAAGTTCATGTAAAGGCCAGTGGAAAAATCTAAGGTGCATCTTGAGACCACCAGTGTAAGACAGAACTACAGGAAACATAGCCTCAAAAACTAATTATAAAATACTGCCAGAATGACTGGATTGTGGCTTTTGTTAATAGCAATCACATCTGCTACTAAATAACAGTAAACATTCAGGAAGGAAAGCACAGGCTATTGGAAATTCTGTAAAGTATTCTGTAAAGTATGTGATTTTAAAGGTATGTATATGAAGCTGCCTTATACTGAATCTGTCAGGGTCAGTATTGTCTACTCAGCCTGGGAGTGGCCCATCTGTGTCTTAGGGGAGAGGTCTTTCACATCACCTATTGCCAGATCCTTTAACTGGAGATGCTGGGGATTGAACCTGGAACCTTCTGCATGCCAAGCAGATGCTCTACCACTGAGGTATAATCACTACCCAGAAGAAGGGGAGTAGTCAAAGGATGACCAAACATTTCACTTATTTGTTATATTAACTGGGGCTTTAACCCCACTTTGTGTTCCTTAGATTAACTGAATCATAAGAACTTTGACAGGAACATGACTGTCAGGAGAACTTACCTGACTTGAACTCCCTCCATTGCACACAAGGTGAGCTCCTGAGAGGATTGCCTAAATTTTCCCTGGCCAAGATACTGTCAAGAAAGTCTAGCACCGTGCTGAATAGTTTCACACCTGCACAGCAGCCGCTTGTCCTACTAGGCCAGGTCATAGCAGTTTGTGGCTGAGAATGAAATGATCTCATTTACTGGAGAAAGAGAGGCAGTATCTCTCCCAGGATTGTGGTTGGGTCATTAAACTGATTGACTTGCATTAAGACATGGAATCACTTAGTTCATCCTCCTTATTGTACTTGGCCAGTTTGATCCACCTTTTAAATGTCAGACACCGGACAGATTACATTCTCTGCTGTTTGGAGCTGTGCAGTGAAGCAGCATCTGTTTGAGAACCAATCACAGCAAATGGCACCAAGAGAAGCTGGGATCAGTGGCATTGTGCTTTTTAAAAAACTGGAGGAGCTGGTGGCCAGGGAGTCTGCTGTTGCTAGAAAGCAGTGTAATTGTGTAGCCAGACATATCCTAACTGTTTGCCAAACAATTGGCTCCCTGCTCACAACTGGTGAGCAGGATGTGAGCCAAGTCAGTAAGTGATCAAGCATGGCTAATCAACTGCATGTAGTACCTGCACTATCAAAGGCTACATGAAGATGTCACAACTTGCAGTGTTCCCTCTAAGCTGAGTTAGTGTAAGCTAGCTCAGTTTTTTAGCCTCCGGCTCACACATTTTTGTCTCAGCTCAGGAAGGATGGCTCCAGAGCAAACTGATTTACGCAGTAGCCAAATTGCTTGCTCACAACTTTGATGCCAGTAGCTCACAAAGTAGAATTTTTGCTCACAAGACTCCACAGCTTAGAGGGAACATTGGTCACAAGAAACATATTGCCTTTTCAAACTGCCTTTGTATTCCGTTTTAGTAACTGGTTGCTAATGGATTTTTTTTGTCCATTTTAGTAACCAGCTGCTAGTGGAATTTGTTTACGTGTTCATATAAACCTGCTTGCATCGGGTTAGCAAAGCGTGGTTGAACTGCTTTAGATGGAAACTGCTTTTTTCCATCTTCAGCCCCTTCGTTACACTTCTGAATTGCTGTAGTGTGCTGTTTAAAATGTCCATAGCACTTCCTACAATGTTTCTTTTTCCTCTGCCCCTTTTCGCTGCGCAGTCTTCTTCAGACTTAAAAAAAAACTTTTTAAGGTCAGTGCTATAGTGCTAAACCGCTATAGCACTGAAGTCAATGCATTTCAGTGGTGCTACTATAGTGCTTCTGTCCCTGTATTGCTTTACTCGAAATCGGACCAACAATGAATAACATCCATTTTAGAGCAGTATGTGAAAAGGGCCATAATTTTACAAGACACAAATGAACATGAAATAATGAGGCTTGTGGGCTGCCTTTCTTTCCATTTCCTTTTCTGTACTGTGCCAAGATTCGTTTAAGAAATCTTCAGACTTAACCACATTTAATGTGGAGGGGCCATGGCTTAGTGCTAGAGTATCTGTTTTGCATGCAGAAGGTCCCTAGTTCAGTTCCCACTATCTTTACCTAAAAGGATCAGATTCTGAGACCCCAGAGAGCTGCTGCCTGTCAGGGTGGACAATACTAATCTTGATAGACCAATGTTCTGACTCAGTAGGAGGGAGTTTCATGTATTCACATTAGAATTAGAGAATGCCACATTATTGTTAGACGCCAAAGACTTCCTAAACCAGTAATTCTCCAATCTTGGTGCAATCGTCAGAGGAAGAAGGGGGTGCATATGTCTGAGGAGGATTTGAGTCACAAACAAATCATGTTTTGTTCATCATGTTGGATTAACAACATTCTCTTAACCTTTCCTCTTGCCCTTTTCCCAGTGTGTAGGTATACACAGCCATTTTCTCTGCTTGCGTCATGCCTATAAAAGCTCACACTTGCAGTAAACTTTAAGGGGCAACAACACATTGGGTTGGAGCTGAATAGACTCTCCAGTGGTGAAAAGGTAGGAGGGAGATCCCTTTGACTACCAAAATGGTAATGGTGGGGGTCATGGGACCCCCACGGACAAAAGGCATGTAAAAAGGAGGCTGTAAAAAGGAGAGAAGATGGGGAAATGGAGCATGAAAGTTGGTGGGATCCAACCCCCCCCCCCCGCAGTGTTTAGAGAGATAATTCAGCTGTTAACGCTCAGTCTTTGGTAGCTGAACACCACTTGTCCCTCTAGCCCATTTACTCTACTGCAAATGTACAAGCTTGTACCCAATGTGGCAAAACATTTGAGTCACTGATTGGAAACATATCTGGGGAACTGAAAGAGTCCATCTGAGATGATGACAGGGAGCTGAGCCGGAGTGAGACAGTCAAAAGCGGGAGTATGGGCCAGCTGTCAAAGCTGAAGCAACACAAGCAGTCTGTGCAGCATTTGTTGTTTGACACAGTTTGTGTATTAGGGAAATAAGGAAGATCTTGTGTTCAGCTTTCCAGGAACACTCCATTTAATGTTAAGAACAAGAGGCACTATCTTGAAAGGGAAAAAAAACCCCTCCTTCCTTACATAAATAGACACAAGCGGTAAAATTATGCTCATGAGACAGTGTAGTAGCTAGAGTTCTGGACAGTCTAGAGCTAGGCTTAAATCCCTGTTCAGCCATCCAGATCACTAGTGGGTCCATCATACGCTCTTTCAGCATAAACTGCCTTTGGCTATTGTGAGAATAAACTACCCCCACTGTTAGCGGCCCTAAACTCCTTGGAGGAATAGAGGGATATAACAGTGAGGAATGGTTCACAAGAAGAGGACTTGTGAGGACTCCTGGGGGAGAGGAAATCCTCTTCCTCCTCCCACTGCCCTTCCCAGCATTCCCTCTCTTGCTCTGACTCCACTTTATTTTTATTTATTTAATTCATCCATACCCCGCCTCTCTTCTCAGTGGGGATCCAAAGTAGCTTACATCATTCTCCCCTCCTCCATTTTATCCTCACAGCAACCCAGAGACATAGGTTAGGCTGAAAGAATGTGACCGGCCCAAGGTAACCCAGTGAGCTACTCTGGCATTAGTGGGGATTCAAACCTGGACCTACTAGTCTGACACGTTTAACCACGACACCACACTTTTCACCAGTCCCTTCTCCCAACTGATCTGGCTCAGCTTGCCATGCTCACCCTCACAATCTTCCTTTCTTTATTCCCACCTACTGCTTTTCCATTCACTGGTGAGGTGTGGGGAGAAGCAGACATGCAGGGGGAGAAAATCAGAACCATCTCTTCCCCCCCTTCATGTTTGCTACTGGCAGCCATTACCATTGTGTTTTCACGTAGCGTCTCGGGTTGCTGTGGCAACTCAGTATACTGCCTATTTCCCCTGTGATGTCTATGCTTACCATTCTGGGTTTGACACCCCACCCCCAAATGCATTTTTCAGCAAACCTCGGCTTTCAGAAGCCTACACCTTAGCTTTGTGTATGTAGCCATGTTGTGCATTTTTTTGGTTCCACACTGGGGAGGTGGGGTGGAACCACTCATGGCTAATAGATAGATAAATAGATAGATATTTCAGTAATCCTAGCATCATCTACTCTTCTAGTGCCACGTAATTCACAAGCTTGGCCAGACTGTCTTCCCAGATGCAGGTAGATCCAGGTGGCAGCTGTGTTGGTCTGAAGCAATAGAACAAAGTTCTAACAAAGTTAGAGTCCAGTGGCACCTTTAAGACCAACAAAGACCCTGGATAAAACTTTGTTGGTCTTAAGAGTGCCACTGGATTCTAACTTTGTTCCCAGATGCAGAGTATTCGTCCATAAAACCAACATTGTGCACGAGAGCTTGTGACAGCTACTCCAGCTTCAGTTCTTGAGATGGAATTTATTTGGCTGAGCATTTTTGTCCCTGATGTTTAGTATCTTCCTCATTTTCACCTTTTGTTAAGTGCCCCCAAATTAATATAGTTCTCCAGTGAAACAAGCCTCTTCAGGATGACAAAGAAAGGCAATTGCGAAATAACTTGGCTTATTCTGCTGCTCGTATGCCAAAAATTGATGAGCTTTAAATATTTACATCCTACACAGAAGAATGTAGGAAATGGTACACAAACAATGCATAGATCCTATATGACAATCATATGTGCATTTTGCTGTATACCCAATTGTTGTGAAGTTGTCATTTGGTTGCTGCACAGCAAACACGGTAATATAGGCACATGGTTATAGCACGTAAAGAAGCAAGTGGTGTTTCTGTATTCCAATCACCACCCATAGGTGCTTGTCCTATATGATTTCCCCCCTCCGCTCATTTGGGCCAGCCCTTAAGGCAGGCCCAAAGGAAGATGAAAACAATAAGTGTTCATACAAAAACAGAACAGGATCTAAGGGATTCAGCTGGCAAAGGTCTGTTCCTGGCTGAATGGAACAATTTACAAATAAAGAAACGTCTGACTCGCTCATTGTGGTGGAAATTGGGCTGCTGGAGGAGTCTGACAGGAGAGAGGAAAGACTTCTGGTAAACTGGCTGAGGAAGGGTGTTTCCTGAGAACAGACGGTGTGGTAAAACGTCACCAGAACGATTGTTCATACAAAGCTCAGACATGCACACCTTGGATTGGAGGTGTCCAGTTTAAAGGAAATATTGCTGTTTCTCTCTGTTCTATCTTTCCCTTTAAGGATTTAAAAACCAACCACCAATATTTCACACACACACACACACACACACACATCCCATGATTATGTTTGTGTTCTAAATAAAGAAAGCTGATTCAAACTTCCCAAAGTTTCAGATTTTCTTCAGGTTCTCATCTGTAACAAAAATGTGTCTTGTAAAATGGGAAAGGGGGATGTTCAGAATCAGCTTGCCATGCAGATGAACACAACTGTGTTGGTGGAAGGACCCCTGGAGGTTGGGACAGAAGTGCCCTTGTAGCCCTAGGGAAAAAACCTCCGTGTGTGTGTGTGCTTCTTGCTGTGTGCAGGTGGGTAGGAGAGAGAGCTGTGTTTCTTCTTAAAAGTTTTCCCTTCCTAGTTGGCTATAGTTTCTTTCCCATGTGAGTGGTGTCAGGTAAGCGACAGGAGTTGGAAATATTGTGTGGAACGAACCCATCTGCCCTATACTGTTGTCCCACAACTGGGTGGGGGGGAAGCATTTCTGCTCCCTCTTCCTTTAGGGTACCCTGGTGTAGATTTGTACCTCTTGAATCCTAATACTCCAGGCAGTGGCCGGCACTGCTTCACAGACAGACCTGGTCCCACCTGGAATTAATACATTCCGTGTTTTCCTCAGAATATAAAAGAACAGATGGTCAGGCAACTACTGTGTTTTGAGGTGTGTGTTTAAATTTTTTTTTTCCTGTGTAGAGAATCAAAGTAAATAATTTACAAGCACCATCTCTACTGGCTACATATTTGCTCCGTCTGGAAATAAGAAATTACAAGATGGGATACTAAGAAGGGCATAAAGCTATTCAGTATCTTGTAATGCACCGAGTTCTTCCAAAGGACACTTAGCCTTTCCTGTGTAGAGAATCAAAGTAAATAATTTACAAGCACCATCTCTACTGGCTACATATTTGATCTGTCTGGAAATAAGAAATTACAAGATGTGATACTAAGAAGGGCATAAAGCTATTCAATATCTTGCAGTGTAAACCCACCGAGTTCTTCCAAAGGACACTTAGCCACAGTAATTGCCCCCTCCCCGCATGCTCTAACTTTACACGAGGAGTCTTGTGGAGTGTCTGACCCTCTTTGCTTCCGACAGTCTCCTGGCTGACTAACCTCCTCCCAGCACTGAGCAAAGCTGTCAGGGAGACGGAGAAAGAGGAGGAGGAGCAGAACATGCTACACTTACTTAGCTGCTGTTCATGTTATCAGTAATATTAAGGAGCAAGTTGGTGGTGCTACATTTCAAAGGCCAGATGTGCTTCTTGAAGTCTGAGGTACCCCTAAACTCAGTGCTAAAGACAATACTTTGGGCACAAGCAGAGGAAATCTTAGTTTTGTTTTTATAGGGTAAAAATTTGAAATGGAGTTCCAGGATATGTTTCATTCACATTCACCACTAAGCTTTAGGAATCAGTTACAGCAGTATCAACATTCCTTCAAACATCCAGTTCCATCACGTGGCAGCTGAACGTGGCAGCCTGGTGTAGTGGTTAGCGTTTTCGGATTAGGATCTGGGAGACCCAGGTTCAATTCCCCACTCCGCCATGGAAGCCTGCTGGGTGACCTTGGGGCAGGGAGACACTCTCAGACTCACCTACCTTGCAGGGTTGCTGTGAGGCCAAAAAGGAGAGGAGAACAATACAAGCCAATGTGGGTCCCCACTACGGAAAATAGCAGGGTATCAATGAAGTAGAATAAAACAAACCAAAGATCTGGGATAATCAATGCTCAATTAAGAATAATTCAATCAGTCTACTATGTACCTTTTTAGGTGGATCTCTTTGCAGAAGCAGTTCGTGGCATACACAAAGCACTACATAGTAGAAGCAGTTCGTGGCATACACAAAGCACACCACTGCACAGGTATGAAAGAACATTATGCAGTTCTGTACGCAATCTGAAAATCCATGTGAAACTGGGTTTCCTTTACCCCTCATATTCTGTTTCCACAGGCATCTAACCCTCCTGATTGCTGTAAGAACATGTGAAAGCATTTTGGCAGCTGCCTATATGATGGAGGCAGCAGTTCCGTGCCTGGATTTACCACCCCATGCTTTTACACTTTCTGTTTCCACTCTTGGCCTCTTATAAGATCCAAAGTTCACTTGGTTTGCTACAACCCCTTTCTCACCCCCACCTCCCTCTTACAAAACTTCTAAATTTTTGAGAAGTCAAAACTGAAAAAGCAATGCATACTAAAGCATATTTATACAATTAGTTATGAATACTGTTCTGTTTTCTGCTGGGGTAGATACTTGGGGGTGTTATGATGGTAAACAAACTGTGCTCTAAATCAGACCACCTCAACAGGAAGCACTTGCCAGATTTAACTACCTCTTGAGTTGAAGCAGTTTTATATTTATAGGAGGTTAAAAGGGAAACTAAAATTACCGACCACATTAACTCGGGGGGCAAAATAAGCGTGTATACACGAGAGTGACTGAAAGGACGGGGGGAAAGGAGTGGTATTCAGAGCTTGTATTTCACTGTTAAGGAAAAATGTGCCTAAACCCAACTTGTTGCTGAATGACTCATTCTTCCTTGTACTAAGAATTGCAGTTGAACATGAATTTATTACTCCTAAAAGATGTTTGTGTGTGAACTGCAGTTAGCTTTCCGCTCATTAACTGGGATTTTAAACTTGGATTAGGAATGGACCGTGGGTCAGTGGCAGAGAGGTCCCAGGTCCAATCACCAGCAACTCTGCTTAAAAAAAACAAAAAGGTCAGGCAGCAGGAGATATTAAAAAAACTCTACCTGAGATCCTTCAGAGTTGCTGCCAGTTTGAGTAGACAATACTGACTTTGACAGCTCAACAACAAGCCTCAGTATAAGGCAACTTCACCTTTGTGTGTCCATGCTGATACTAGTAAATGGAGGGGGGCCACTAGCAGTGGTTAACCTGTGCACCTACATTCATATGTTAAGGGGAGGAGAGTTAGTTAACCACAATTCTCTGCATGGGGAGAAGTAAGACCCCTGGCATTAATCTGAGTTGAGATACAGTTCCACCATGACAGCTTCGTTCCTTAGAGCCATTAATCTGAGTTGAGATACATTTTTACTTATTCCTATGTTCCACCATGACAGCTTCGTTCCTTAGAGCAGTTCCTCCTGCAGGTGCCCCCCTGAACAGGGGCAAAATCAACAGTTGTCCATATGCATGCATTATCTGTTGTAGTCCCATCTTATGGAATGGCCTGCCTGATGAGGTCAGAAAGACTCTTGTCCTCTTGGCTTTTTGCCAACTGAATTATAGTTCTATACTGTAATGAAATGGTTCAGAAAGCTGCTTTCATAAAGGAATAGAGGCTGTGGTCTATACTACTGCATACAGTACATATTGGCAGTTACTGTGCATTCTCCTATTTTGTAATTTCTGCATCACCTAATCATGTCATGTTTAAATGCTTATGCTTTGTTTCAGCTGCATCCAGATTTGTTTGCTTTCATATTTGTGCATTTTTATTCGATGTCCCATCCAGTTGATTGTATTGACTCACTCTGTATAGTTTGCCTTGCGTCTCAGGAAGAAAGGCGGATTATAAATAACATATATAAATAAAAATAAATCTACTGTTAAGACAGACATCTGAATGAAACCAGAGAGAAAACTGTTAAATAGGCCCAGAGAAAGAAGGATGGAAATTCTGGGGAGTGTGGTCTCATTGCACTTAAAGTGTTCCAAGAAGTATTACATGCATTGCATACTACATACACACCTGCTTGCACATATAAAAGTATAGTTATTTCAAAAGGCAGAAAAGCATGCATCTCTGTGGTTTTACTTAAGCAGTCCTCCTGATTTTAGAAGGAAGGTTCTAACTACTTGGCCTTCCAAGGGCAGGATAATTCACCGTGATGATCTTTGCAGTACAAGCACCAGTTATTCCAATTTACTGTAATATTGTATATGCTCTATTAGAAATATGTTCTGCAATGGCAGCTTTAAGCTTGATTTTCAAAGACTGCATCTGAGCTATAAGCACCAGTTATTACAATTTATTGTAATATTGTATTACATATGCTCTATTAGAAATATTCTCTACAATGGCAGCTTTAGGCTTGATTTTCAAAGACTGCATCTGAGCTCAGTCTAAGAATATGCTTGACCAGCTGCCACGAGCTCCAATAAATCAGTTCATATAAAAAAGGGTGGAAAGCAGTGGAAAAGTTCAGTTTCCTTTGCAAAATGGAGAATTTGTCAAAAATGCGTCGTCACAGAAAGCGAAAAATTCAATTATCGATATATATCCCCTTCCTATCAATAAGTAATAATGAGAGCCAGTTTGGTGTAGTGGTTAGGAGTGCAGACTCTAATCTGGGAGAACTGGGTTTGATTCCCCACTCCTCCACATGTAGCTGCTGGTGTGACCTTGGGTCAGTCACAAGTTATCTCAGAGCTGTTCTCTCAAGAGCAGTCCTCAAAAGAGCTCTCTCAGCCCCACCTGCCTCATAGGGTGTCTGTTGTGGGGAGAGGAAGGGACAGGAGATTGTAAACCACTCTGAGTAGTGAAGGGCGGGGTATAAATCCAATCTCCTCCTGCTGCTGCTGTGTGCCATCCAATCACAACTGACACAAAATGAGGTGACCCCAGGACCATGGGATTTTCAAGGCAAGAGATGACCAGATGTGGTTTGCTCTTGCCTTCCTCAGCATAACAACCTCAGACCTGCGTGGTGTTTTCCCATCCAAGAACTAACCAGGGTCAACCCTGCTTACCTTCCCAGCTGTGATGAGGTCAGGCTAAGCTGCTATCACATTAACAGAAGCCTATGACACCACTTTCCAACTTTATATTAATTTTTTGGAAACACCACCTTACTTTAAGAGTGACACTGCAATCACATCACTTGATCTTCAGATTCCTTTCCACCAAGACAAACCACGATGCCTCAGTTTTACCTATAAAAAGCCAGAATCGGGAGACCCAAATTCAAATCTCAGTTCAGCAATGATGAAATTCATTGGGAGACCGTGGGTCAGTCACACATACTTATCCTAACTTACCTCACAGGGTTGTCGTGACAGTTCTGTGGATGGAGAATTATGTATGCTGCCCCAAGCTCCTTGGATGAAGGGCAGGATAAAAAATATAATATATGAAAATAGTTATAATTGATTAAAAGTAGGAAGGGAGAACCCTGACCTAGATAGCCCAGGCAAGTCAGATCTCAGAAGCTAAGCAGGGTCGACTCTGGCAAGTACTTGGATGGGAGACCTCTAAGGAATACCAGGGCCGTGATGCACAGGCAGGCAGCAAGCCACCTTTCTGAACGTCCTTGCCTCCCAGCCGCACTAGGGGCCGCCAGAAGTCAGCCATGACTTCCAGGCATGCATGTGTATGCACATGCACGCACGCACGCACACACTCACAAAAAAGTAGGGAGTTTCTGGGCTACTGGTTGTTCCTCTGCTTTTGCGCTTTTTTATAGTAGTCCCAAATCTACTGAATAGGCTTCCTAAGGTAGTGAAGAGGGGAGGCACAATCGCTGTAAGTTTTCAGAAGGTGCTTCAAGGCTGTTTCATTTGATAGGATTTTAAAATGGGATGTAAGCTACGTACATTTTCTTGCGAAGGGGGAACAGGTTTTTATTGAGCTTTGTATGTTTTTAAATTGAAATTATAAGCTACCCTGAGCCACAAGGGAAAGACAGGGTATAAATATTTACATAAATAAACCCAACCCCCCCCCCCTTTACTGAAATGATAGCAGGGGGACAGAAGATTGGAAGCAACTGATCCTTTGCTAGCAATTCTTTGGTATCTTAGTCTGATACTTCCTGCAACGTTATGATCAAGACATATGAAGCTGCCTTATACCAAGTGACACCAATGGTGTATCGAGATCTGTATTATTGTGTACTCAGAGCGGTTGCAGCACTCCAGAGTCTTAGAGATCTTTCAGCATCACCTACTAACTAATCCTTTTAACGGGAGATACCTGGGATTGAACCTGGGACCTTCTTCATGTCAAGCAGATGCTCTACCATTGATCTATACCCTGCCCCCCAACCTTTTGATCCTAAACAGGTACACCTTGACGGCCATTTTACAATTTGCACACTCAGGGAACAATTCAGTCTGCTACTACATTCTCCCCTCCTGACCCCTATTGTTGACCTTTCCTTCCCTACCAGTACCTGTGCTCGTGGGAGGGTTACAAATTACTAATGGCATACATATTAGAAGAGGCAGACTAGGCTCTTCACAAATTATTACAATTATTTTTAAAAATGGAACTGTTCTTGGTATAACCACGGGACCAGAGGGATGGGCTTAGGTGGACATTTGTCACCAAATTCACTAGATGGCCTTACACCAAACCACATCCTCAGCCTAACTTTCTTCACACAGCTTCTGTGATGCTGAAATGTCACTTTGAGCTTCTTAGACGAAGGGTGAAATACATCTGTTACTAAACAAACAAACAAACCTATTCGTTTGTCAGTTATCCACAACTTTTAATCCTTTTTCCTGGGCAGGTACACAATTGAAGTACCCAGGAATCACTATATCTGACTCCTGGGAAATCTTGTGTGCAAATTATACCCCTTTAGTGCCAACAAATTCGGGAAGGCTCAAAACCTTGAGAAACCTACAATTTGCTTCTCTTTGGATATATAGCTACTATTAAAAGATAGCTTTGTTACCAGAATTCTTACACTTTTTAAAATCCTGACCACTTTATTTCACTTGTCTAAATATCGCTATGGGAAGGATAATTGATAGACTGGAATGGCTAAGAAGCTGCCTCGGGTTAAGAAATACTGAAATTCAAGGATCAAATGAGGAGGGCTGGAATCATCAAACCCAACTGAAGACCTATCAGATATATCTGTCAATAAAAGAGTCTCCTCAACCCTTCAAAAAGTAAGGATTGGTTATCTCAAAATAATTAAGCATAAAATCTCAAAGATGCTCTTAAAGTTGTAGTACTCCTTCAAGCAAGACAGTCCTGCAGATTTCTCTGAAATCTGGTAGCTCTTATTACACATAGCTAAACACCACAATATTTCACTTCAGCCTCCATCTAAATAAAGATTTGCCTATTTCTGTATATTTATTTTGTACACTTCTATCTCGCCCTTCCTCTTGGTGGCATATATTAACCTTCCTTCTCTGCACACTTCTATCTCGCCCTTCCTCCAAGGAGCTCTTGGTGGCATATATTAACCTTCCTTCCATTTTACCCTCACAACAACCCTGTGAGGTAGGCTAGGTTGAGAGCAAGGTCATCCAGCAGGCTTCATGGTGGAGTGGGGATTGGAATCTGGGTCTCCCATGTCCTGGTTCAACACTCTAACCACTACAACCACATGGGCTCTGTGAGGTGGGAGGCCCTGCTCCAGTGCTGAAATGTCCCAGCTCCAGCGACAAAGTGTCTGGAATAAGGGAATAAACAGGCGAGTTTAGCAGATGTGCACGTTCAGCAGCAGGATAAGGAAGCCAAGGTACTAGTCTCTCCACATCCCTAAAAGGGCAAGCACGATTTCCACAAAAAGATCTACATAAATAGGAAATTTATAAAAGAGGGGATTAAAAAAAGCAATTATGAAGGTAGAATGCCAGCAGGGGGTTGGGAGCTATCCAGTGTATTGCACTGAGTGCAACATGTCTGACTGTCTGCCAACTGGACAGAAGTCATGGGTGTGTGCTCAGTGCAAGGAGCTCCTGATTCTCAGAGAACAAGTTCACACCTTCAAGGCCAAGGTGGCTGACCTGGAGAAGCAGAGACAGTCAGTTAGGCACACAGATAAGACTCTTGGGGACTTGTTAGATGTGTCCCACTCCAAGAATGGCAGCCCCACCACTGTCAGGGAGCATGAGGGTCAAGGGGAAACAGGGCACCGTGCTGAAGAAAGGGGGAATGTTCTCTCAGAAGGGACGCTTTCTACAGTTGGCGAACAAGTATCCTTTCACACCAAGAAGCCATCCCTGGGCAGGGAGAGAGGGGGGGGGGCTCTTGGTAGTTGGTGATTCAGTCCTTAGGCATATAGACAGATGGGTGGCAAACCTGTGTACTGACTGCATGGTGACTTGCCTGCCTGGTGCAAAAGTAGTGGACATTATGCATGGTCTAGATAAGGCTGGTATCTAGGAGCCAGTGGCCGTGGTACACACTGGCACCAATGATGTGGGGAAATGTAGTTGTCTGGCCCTGGAGGAAACGTTTAGGCTGCTAGGCAGGAGACTCAAGGCCCAGGACCTCCAAGGTAGCCTTCTCAGAAGGGCTGCCTGTTCCACGCACCGGGCCAACTAGCCAGACACAAATTAGGAGTCTCAGTGCATGGATGAGATGATGGTGTAGTGAGGAAGGTTTCAGCTTGTTAGGCACTGGGATGCTTGTACAGAACCTGTACAAAAAAGGCAGACTCCACTTGTCCCAAGAAGAACCTGGCTGCCAGCACTTAATTTTTTTAAAAAAAGTGGCAGAGCAGGTTTAAATCTAAATCTGCCATGGAGCAGATGGTCACTGAATCTATCAGTAGTAATGTATGGCTGCGAGCGATGAAGGGGTAGCTGTTACTGTACTAGAGGGAAGTGGATTAGGAGTGGCCATTGAGAGGGTGACAAACAATATTAACTGTCTAACAAGGTCTAGAAGCTACAGGAGGAAGGCTGCAGGCCTAATGTGTCTGGGTGTTTATATGCAAATAAAGTAAAATAGGGGAGCTGGAATGCTTAAGTGTCAGAGGAAAACATAGACATTATGGGCATTTCAGAAACTTGGTGGAATGAGAATAATCAGTGGGATACAGTGATTCCTGTATATAAATTATATTGAAAGGTTAGGGAGGGAAGGGTCAGAGGGTGGAGTGATTGGGGTTCTAGATACTCTCAGTGACTGTGCCATGGAGCAGATGGTCACGGAATCTATCAGTAGTAATGTATGGCTGCGAGAGTTGGACCATAAGGAAGGCCAAGCGCTGAAGAATAGATGCTTTTGAATTATGGTGCTGGAGAAGACTCTTGAGAGTCCCTTGGACTGCAAGGAGATCAAATCAGTCAATCTTAAAAAAAAAAAAATCAACCCTGACTGTTCCCTGGAAGGCCAGATACTGAAGCTGAAGCTCAAATACTTTGGCCACACTCCAGAGCACAACGGAAGCTCAAATATTTTGGCCACCAAATGAGAAGGGAGCACTCACTGGAGAAGACCCTGGTGCTGGGAAAGATTGAAGGTCAAAGAAGAAGGGGATGGTAAAGGATGAGACAGTTAGATAGTGTTACCGAGGCAACGAACATGAAATTAAGCAAACTCCAGAGCACAACGGAAGACAGGAGGGCCTGGCGTGATGCGATCCATGGGATCGCGAAGAGTCAGACTCAACTGTGCGACTGAACAACAATAAAAATAGGCAGTTGCCCCAAAAGACCAACACCAGTACATTTAACTTTAGAAGGGGCAACTTCTCTCAAATGAGAGGGCTTGTGAAGAAGAAACTGAAAGGTAAGAAGGGTCAAATCCCTCTGGGAAGCTTGAAGAATATTTAAAACTACAATCCTGGAAGCTCAGATAAAATGTTTACTGCAGATTAGGAAAGGTATGAATAGTTATAAAAAAAGGCCTGCATTGTTAACGAACAAGAACATATAGCAAAAAACATAAAGACCAACAATAAAAATTTCTTCAGATACATTAGTAGCAGAAAACCAGCCAGGGAGGCAGTGGGGCCCTTGGATGACCAAGGGGTAAAAGGATTACTAAAGGATGATAGGGAAATGGCAGAGAAGCTGAATGCATTTTTGCCTCTGTCTTCACTGTGGAAGATGGGAGGTGCTTGCTCACTCCAGAACTGCTGATTTCAGGTTTGAGAGGAAATCCAGGAAATTATCAGGTAAATTGGTGGAATCCGTTACTAAAGATAAAATTAGTAGGCACATTTAATGAACAACAGCTATAGAAGAAAAATCAGCATGGATTACATGAGGGAAGATCTTGTTCCACTAACTTTTTAGAGTTCTTTCAGGAGGTGAACAAACATGTGGACAAAGGTGAGCCCGTAGATGTTCTTTACCTAGACTTCCAGAAAGCTTTTGATAAAGTTTTTCATCAAAGGGTCCTAAGTAAACTCAGCAGTCATGGGATAAGAGGACAAGTCCTCTTGTGGATTCAAAACTGGTTAATCAACAGGAAACAGAGAATGAGTATAAATGGGCAGTTTTCACAGTGGAAGGTGGTAAGCGGTTGGGGTACCACGGGGCTCAGTTTTGGAGTTCTTGTGAAGATAACACGGAAGAGGGGGAGTATCAAGTATGCCACACTGAGTTCCTGGATGAATAGTGGGATAACAATGCTGTAACAATATAATACACTTTGAAACATTATAATTTTGTACTAGGATTCTTATTGTTCACACCAGATGCTGTAGCTAGGACCAACTGTCCCTATGTAACAATGTGCTATACAATAGCTTAAAAACAACAACCCTGCATTTTTATCTTGCCTTTTCAGAGTGATTCAGTGTCGACTAAAAGCAAAACCAAAGGGAATCCTCAGCACCCCAGTTCCAAGACCTGTCTCTGGCCAGTAGATTATATTTGCCATAGAACAGGGGTCCCCAACCTTTTTGAGCCTGCAGGCACATTTGGCATTTTGACATGGCATGGCGGGAACAGCCACAAAACGGCTGCTGCAGGAGGCAGAGTCAGCCACAAAATGATTGCCACAGCTGAACTTCAGTAACATGGTGCAGACATTTGTGCTGTGTTGGCAACAGCTGCCAAAGCAACATTAAAAAAAAAATCCGCGTAGCCAATCAAATCTCCAATAGTCAATCAGAAGCCTTGCTGGGCAATGTATGTTTAGCCTGGAGAGATGACTGAAAGGTGATGCGATAACCATCTTCAAGTACTTGAAGGGCTGTCATATAGAGGATGGTTTGGAGTTGTTTCCTGTTGCCCCAGAAGGTCAATGGGTTGAAATTAAGTCAGAACAGCTTTCGGCTAAACATTAGGAAGAACTTCCTGACAGAGTGGTTCCTCAGTGGAACAGGCTTCCGCAGGAAGTGGTGGCCTATCCGTCTTCGGAGGTTTTTAAACAGAGGCTAGATGGCCATCTGACAGCAACGCAGATTCTGTGAACTCAGGCACATCATGACAGGGAGGGCAGGAAGGGTTGCCTCAGTCCTTAGTTCTTGTGGCCCTTTCTCACACACCCAGGGAAATGCTGACCACCACTTTGGGGTCAGGCAGCAATTTTTCTCCAGGCCAGTTTGGCCACGGATCCTGGAGGGTTGTTGTTTTTTTGGCCATCTTCTGGGCATGGATCACTGGGTGTGTGTGGAGGAGGCATTTGTGAATTTCCTGCATTGTGCAGGGGTTGGTCTAGATGACCCTGGAGGTCCCTTCAAACTCTATGATTCTATGAAAATCTGGCCCCGCCTACTTCCTAAAAAGCCTTG
The DNA here is from genome assembly GCF_001447785.1 of Gekko japonicus. Lineage (NCBI taxonomy): Eukaryota > Metazoa > Chordata > Lepidosauria > Squamata > Gekkonidae > Gekko > Gekko japonicus. Next base: position 236,266 of record NW_015168078.1, on the reverse strand, counting down.
GCGGGCACCAGAAAAGGTTTTGGCAGGCACCACGGCACCCATAGGCCCCATGTTGGGGACCCCTGCTGCAGACGTTCTCCTCCACCAGTCTCGGGATAGTAAACACACAGACAGAACTCTAGTTTTTAAAGGCTTTATTATAAACAATCTTGCTCTTTTCACAAGAGACCGCTACGCCCTACAATACAATACACACACTACTTGCTGGTTGTGTGTCATTTGTTACAGACTGCATGCGCTCTCGCTACTGCGGGGAAATCAAAATGTTAAGAGAAGTTTTACAGCTGTTAGAATTTTGCCTGCTGCAAAGGAAGCATCTCTGTACAAGCAAAACAGCAAACAGAAACATACACACACACACACACACCATATACACAAGCAGCCAACAGAACTCCTGAAATGTAAAAAGCTTAATCTGGGCATAAATATAATAAAAGGTATTTCTTTCCATGTGCATATAAAATTCATTTTGGTTTCTACACAGATCAAGTTGACTGAGACAGAAGCGAAGCTTAAAAAAAAAAAAGGATATCCATGACTGCTGAACGAGATGGGCCCAATGGCACAAGCTTGTTGGAAGCCGGCAGCAGCTGTGAAATCCAATCAAACAAACTGCTGTGCATCATTGGAGAGACAAGCAGCTGGACACATTACTAGGAGGCAAACAGACTGACGGCACACGCTCCATAGATACGCAAGCAGTGCCACGTAGGGACTTAATGTTTCACGTACACATTGATGAACGTGTCAGACTAGTGCAGGCAGAGCTGCCTGACTGTGCCATTTAAAGAAGACATCCTCTCTATCTCTCTCATTCACTCTCACACACACACACACACAAGGAGTAAATCGGTTCCAGTGTTTTGCATAAAACATTTAACAGAGATCCAAAACACAGCACTTCTCTGGCACTCCAAGGCAGATGCAGCGAAAGCCAGGGTGTCGAATAGGCCTCTATAATATAGCTGTGAAGGCCATCAGAGAAAGAGGCTGAAACAGAATCCTACTCAAATCAGGACCACTAGCAAAAGGTGACTCACAGATTTCTTTTAAAATGTGCAAAGGAACACTGTGTTCTTTAAGGGGGGGGGGAGAGATTGTATCTGCTGTACTAAATAATATCTTCAGTAAGGACCCGAGGTCAGTAGACAGACACACTGGCATAAGTGTGATTTATTGACAACAGGGGAGGAGATACAAGGAAGATATGTGGTCTGCGGCCCACGATGTTTTGAGAGTTTGGCTTAACTGCCTGGCTTTCAAGTGGGAGGTGGGGAGAAGTGTGCGTATCCTAGCTGTTCACGGGACCTTCTGAGCGTAAGAGCAACCATATTTGGCAATTCAGTCTTTCACCTCAGGCATGCCAATGTATTTGTTCGAACACAGCTTTAGCAAATCCAAGGCAGCCGAGACAACAGCAGCCACCCAGTTTTCAGTAGTAATGCAAATATTATACCCCTTTCAGGGAATTGCAGCTGAGTCAGTAGGGGAAGAGAGGAGGCCTCAGACACAGCCGTATTCATACCAAACAGTCTGCTGGTCACTATGGGGATCTGGTGACGCTGATGGGTTCTTGGAGACAGCCGCTCTGCTTGCTTCTTCAGTACTTCCTGACAGAGTTTTATTTTCTGGAGATCGGCTCTGGCATTTGGTAATGGGGGTGTCACTTGGGGTTAGTGCTGGGGAGACGTTCCCCTCAGCGCTGCTGGAGACAACTCTGACAGGAGTTACGGTGGCTACTTCCCCCGACCGAGCAGTCGACTTGGGTTTGATTTTTGAAGTAGCATGAGGGGAAAGACGGTGCTGCTCCAATCCTGCGTTTGCCTGCTCGAGCGACTGACAGGTTAGATCATCATTGGAAGTAGCAGGAGAGCCAGAAAATGGGGGGAACGGGAGCGGCCTCTCATCTTTTGGAGGAGCCAGTGAGAGGCGTCGAACATCAAGCTGTCGGCAGCGTGCATCGACACCCTGCAAAGAGCCCCCCAGCTTCGCAGACTGTGGCCTCTCTCTGAGGGGGACCTGAGAGCTGGCAGGTGAAGGGAGTGGCAGAGTCTGGCTGTTTACGTCCTTGCCTGTCCGGGAGTCTGCAGCCACAGACTTTGGAAGGCTCTCGTAGCGCCTGTATGTCTCTGGACCAGTGGCTTTGAGGAGGTCTGCTGAAGCTAGGCTGAAAGCTCGATTCAGCGATGTGCTCTGCCTGCTTGTGGTACTGGGTTGCAGGGGCTGTGCCGTCTGCCTTATCCCCTTGCTGGGTTGATTTTGAGATGCATGGGTCAGTTTGTGGGAACCTGCTGAGTTGGCCAGAAGCTCAGATTCAGCCAGTCTAGGGCTTGGTTTGACGTAATGCCCTGGTTTGGGGAGCCTTCCATCTTCATTAGCAACCGGCATCTTGACAGTGGGAGTGACGTAGCTGGTAGGCATCTTGGTGGCCTCCTTCCTCTTTGCCTGAGAGAGCTGATTGCCAGTAGAGGAAGGTTCACTCGCTTTTCTGAAATAGTCACTCAGCAAGTCATCTCTGCTTGACATGTCCTAAGAAGAAACACAAGGACAGGAAAAGGAATGCAAACATCATGTGAACACACCAATTTAGCTTTTTCAAGACGGTCACCTAGCAATTATCTGCAACATTACGAGTAAACAGTGCTGATCCTATAGTGAGGCGAAATGAGGTGGTGGCGTCAGGCAGAAGAATTTGGGAAGCGGGAGCCTCCGAAGCTTACTAGTCCTAGTCACTTGGAAATCACTAATGGAATTCTGGCTAATCTGTATTTGGTTAGATCACGAAAAGAACAAACTCTAGCATCATACATTCTAGAGCACTGATCTTCAACCTTCCCAGACTCAGAACTCACCTCTAACTTCAGGCAGCAACATGAGATCTAGGAAGCTGCAAGCACATAGCAGGAAGGCCTGTGACAGGCAGAAGAGGAGCCAGTTTCTCTGAACCTACCTGTGCTAAATGCTCACATTGTCACAATGCTCTTCTTAGTGTGCTTTGGCTTTCTATGTATGAACACCAGCAGCCGGTCCAGCCAAAAGAGAAATCCTTTACCTTTCTGCACGACTGACCACTGAGGGCCTCGCTAATCAAGGGCAAATATATATATATATATTTATTGGTGTTCACAATCCAAAAAATACCATCCTATGACCGTTCCTGACCCACGGGTTGAACACCTCTGAATTAGTCAATCTCATCGCCTAACACAGAAATCCTTACCTTTCTGCACTACTGACCACTGAGGGCCTCGCTAATCAAGTCAGCCTGGATCTCCCAGTATAGAGATTTGTAATCCCAACTGTATGCATTATTGCACAGGCAGAAGCTTAAATCTGCTTACGTTTAGTGGTGATAGCCGGTTGCTTTCTTCCAGGAATTCTTCCAGAGTTACCATCTCACTCCCTGGAGAGGCAGATCGGTGCTTAACAGGCTGTGTGTGGACATTTCTCTGAGGTCCGTCACTGGAGAACAAGCCACTCCTGTGCTTAGTGTTAGAGGCCGCAACAGCCAAAGAGTTAGGACTAAAAAGCCCATCTCTACACAAACCGGTCATGTCTTTACTCTGCCCCATGTCATCGCCACTGAGGCTCTCTGATCTTCCACGAATACGGTCGAAAGAACCTGCACAAGGAGATTCCAACACACCAAAATTACCTCTTTGTTCCCCCGCCCCCCACATACACTGCAAAGTTGTCTTTCAGCATTACCAAATTTGTCTGGAGAACCAGTGAAAACACTGGTGAAATCTTTACACATTTATTTGAACCCAGCCACATGCAAATGCTATATAGAACAGGAAGTGATGTGGGCTTTGCCCAGAGAGATTAAGGTTTTAAAAATAGCTTTCTGCAAACTGTATGACCACACGAGCTGGTTTGATGAATAGCCATGACTCACAGTTAACAGTTATGCCCATAAAAATGAATATACCAAATTTATCAGCAAGTCTCACCTTTCAGGTTTAGAGGGGAGCTACTGGTGGATGCATTTTCACTGTTTTCTAAGCTATTTGGCTTGGATGCTGCAGAGGGGAGGGGGAGAGGAACATAATAGAATGAAAGTGAGGTCAATAATACTGAAATCAAATCAGAAGGAAGTGAGGTGAAAGTTAGGAGAATACTTTTCTTATGATCTTCAACGAAATACCTTTGGTACCAATTAAGAAATCTTTATTTCTTTCTAGTTATAGTCACTGGGGACTCCAGAGGCTGAAAGCACTGATGATTTGTATGCAGCTGTGGACTGGATTAGAACCTTGATGAACACATGAAGTGACTCTATACCAAGTCTTTTCTACTTTGATTGGCAGCATTTCTCCAGGGTCTCGGTTAGAGACCTTTCACATTACCAGCGAACCCGGTTTTTAACTAGAAATGCCAGATATTTTTAACTAGAAGTGCCAGAGACCCTTTGGAGGCAAACCAGATGTTCTTCTAACATTGACCCATAGCCCCATGAAGAGCCCCAAATGAGTCCCGGTTTTCTCTAAGGAATGGTGGGGTATAAAGTTATGAAACTAAATAAATATGTAGGATGTGGACCTGAAACAATGCCTTTTGCTATAGCAATTAAATACTAACACGGCATAGCCAACTGCTCAGGTATTGTATTGCTTACATACCAAGGTGGTTTTTATAAGGTGATTTTTTTTTAACATGACCAGGTTTTATGAAAGTAAATGTTCTGAATGCAAACGAAAGATTGGTTGGAATTTATTTATTTATTTGGTCTGAAAGGTGAGGCTCCTTCAGGCACCAGGGGTTCCCAAGTGCAGATACAGCCACAACAATGAAAACGATCCCAGCCCTAAGCAGTCTCCAGTGTACAAAACGGTTATGCCCCATGAACAGTGCCGTCCTAAGAAGAAACACAGAATCTACTCAGAATCCTAGTCAGGTCTATCCAATGAGGTTTAGTCCCAAGAAAGGTGTTTTAGGACGGCCCTGTAAAGCAGGTAGTAGGAGGCATGATGAAACACCTTTTTGTGCTTTTCCTGCATGAATTGACGGGGAAGGAAAAGCACATTTTCTGTGGATTGACGTTCACCTATTAAATAGCAAAGTAGACCTATCCTAATTATTCAAGGTGACTGTTGGTCCTTTAAACACACGCACCTTATTCATGTGCACTAAATTCAGACACTGTGCTAAGCAATCATTTAAGTAAACAAACTACAGTTAGGGGGACTGTCTTAAATAGAGGCCACTTCACTAATTAAGGTTAGTTAGAATCTATCGAACCAGGATCTGGAGTCAGTCTTAGCTATATTTTCATGTGATTATCCAGATGCAGAGCTCCTGGCTTGTAAGTCAGTGATTATCCAGATGCAGAGCTCCTGGCTCCTGGATTATCCAGATGCAGAGCTCCTGGCTTGTCATCAGGGAAATGCTTTCCCAGACAAGAGAGAGAAGGAAATGAAACCAATATTTGCTGAATTAAACCAGGGCTTTGGGTAATGGTCTGTGAATGGAATCTCGATTTTACAAACAAACCACAGTTAAAATAAACAGTTTCATACTGTATCTGAACCAAGCCATAATGTGATAAAACACACACAGACGTTAAAAAGAAACAAAAATCAAAATTTACGGAACTGTTTCTGGAGCAGCATTTCTGGGCACACGCTGCCACCTGCTGGAAGGCTGTTGCAGTGCAGATGCCTCCCATGTGGCAACATTCCAGCGTTACAACTTCCGCTCCTCTTAGAGAACAGGTACAGTGTGGTGAATATGTGAGCGGGGAGATCCACCAATGCACATGTCATCTCAGCCTCATCCATGAACTCAAGTAAGTGCTCTTAGGCAAGCATACATCTTCTTACCCTCAGATCCACTCTGCAACATGGGTGTATAACCTATCTTACTGGGCTGACTTGGAAGACTGCTGAAGTAATGCATGTGAAGCACATGTGAGAACTCAGTGCGCAAGCAAACTAAAACGTTGCTTTGTGATTAGTTAGACCATCCCCCCCCCCTTTAATGGGCAGCAGTTCTCCAAGGTCCCAGGAACAGCTCTTCCTTAGCCTTGCTGACTAGAGATTCCTTAAAACGTAGGTGGCATTAATTGAACCTGGGACTCTCCCCATGCATGTACTCACCTGCTGAACTATGTGCCCCCTCCTGCAATAATAGTTATTTAGAGTGTACAAATGCACATGCACACACCCCGCCAAATTTAAGGGGTGTGTGGGGAGGTCGGTCTTCCGCAGAGTCATTATCAAAAACAGTCTGGCTGTGACTGAACCTGGGGGGCCATGCCCAAAATGAGTGATGCGGTGCCCCACCCTTTGTCTCATCAAGAGTGAGAGATAAAGCCAAAGACAAAAAGGAGAGAGTTATGACTAACTTCTCTGTGGGCAAACTTACTGTGCTGTTTGTTTGAAAATTCTGCCTCTGGGAAGTTTTTACACAGATCGCCATCTGAATTGTAGCCTGCCAAAAACAAAAAAAACAAAAAGAAAAGGCACAATGGCAGATAGGAGCATTCAATATCCTTAAGAACAGACGACTCGACTAGCCAAGATGGTAACCGCAGAAAAGACATGGGCTAATACAGGCAGGACTGAAGCTGTTTTGCATAACTAGCCACATGTTTAAAGAAGAAGAAGAAGAGTTGAATTCATACCCTGCCCTTCACTCGGAGTGGCTTACAATTGCCTTCCCTTCCTCTCCCCAAAACAGACACCCTGTGAGGTAGGTGGGGCTGAGAGAACTCTGAAAGAACTGCTCTTGTGAGAACAGCTCTGAGAGAACTGTGACTGACCCGAGGTCACCCAGCTGGCTGCATGTGGAGGAAAGGGGAATCAAACTCGGTTCTCTAGATTAGAGTCTGCCGCTCTTAACCACTACACCGCTCCAAACCACTACACCAAACTTATGCAGGGACCATAGGTCAGCCCAACGTCCAGTTCAGATATCAACTCTACTGCTCAGAGACAACACACACCCATTAGAAGAAGACAGTAGCATAGAGCAGGAGGACCTGTGCGGAACTCTTAACACTGAACCAGAAGCAATTTCCAATACATTATCCCAAACCATTTTGTCTCTGCCCCTCAGCACTAACACAGAAGGTGACTCACGGGAGGGGAGAGAAGCTGCACTGGGGTTTCCTATCCCATGGCATGCCTGTTTGAAACACTGGGGTCGAAAACACAGCAAGTCAAGTACTTAGAACATGCTCTTAAATGCACCTTCTTACCTAGCATATTTGCGACTTGGGAAATCCCTTAAAAGGCTTCTGCCAATCTGAAAGCCAAGCCAGTCAAGCTGCTGCCCTCTTCCCCCAAATCAGGGAAATCAGCGGAAGCAACACCTGCACATCATGTCCTTTGAATAAGGACAGCTCTTCCAAAACGGGAGGTTCAATCTTACTGAAGTAGAGGTACTGATGAGCAGAGAGATGGGACGTGCCACATACCTTTGGGTCTGGTTTGTGCTCTAGAGGTAGGAGTAGAAGTGGCCAAAAAGGTGGTTGACGCGGAGTGAATCCTGGAACTTGGCTCCACATAGCAGTGCCTGAGAGCATTTTCAGTGTAGTCGCTGCTGCTTCCGTAATGAGAAACTCTCTTCTGCTTTGAATCCACTGGTGTCAAACCGGGGGAAAGGAGACAAAAATAATAATAATGCACACCAGCACAAAACGTGTGTCTAATCATCCCATAAAAGCAGCAAGCAGGAACAAAACAAGAGGCACAAAAGAGACACTGACTATGTAAACTCCATCAGTGAAACAATCAGAGATCACACATTTACATCCAGTCCTGCAAACAGATGCCAGCTCACTGAAGAACTGATGAGAGAAAGAAGGAGGAACGTTTACACATATTACGGAAAAGGGGGAGCCAAAGCACAAATGCGGGGGGGGGGGAGGTCCTCTAAGGCTGCAACGTCATGCACTTACTTCGGAGTAAGCCCTCTTGAACACAAAGGGAGTTCCGTACACAAGCTCAGTAGGACTTACTACCAAGTAAATATACATAGGATCAAGTTGTCCAAATGCTATTTCCTTGCGTTTAAGCAGCTGGGGTGACGCATGCCTGATGACAATAGAAGAGGCTCGGAATCTTTAATGGCTTTTATACAACATGTTGTTCCTGCAAGAGATCGTGTTTCCCATTGAGTATTCTTTCAACGGAAAGCTTTTTTCAGGGTGGTATTAGTGAGGCTGGGGGGTTTACTTACAATTTAAATGGTCTCCCGTGTCAATGCTAAAATTATTTACAACAGGAACAAGGTAGAATTTAAACAGAACAAAAGTCTGCAACGCCTAAAGGTGCCCGTTAAAAAAAAAAAAAGAGCAATGTACATAACCAACACATTCAAGATGAGCTCAGATGGGAAGCAAGTGCCTGTTTGCCCAATGTTTTTTCCACAGCAACTCTATGTCAACAAAGGCATGGAATTCATGGAAATAAATAAGACAAGTAACAAATGGCTGGCACAGATGACAGAGAAATGCAGTTAGCACGAAAGACACAGATTAGTTAAAGTGCATTAAAAAAAAAAGCTAGTGAAAAGGGTTTTGAAGCGGTGCGGTTTCCCCTGAATTTTCACAATGTGTAATGTGCGGTGGAATGGCCAAGGGTGTGTGCTGCCATAATGTGGCCAGCAAACACCTTATCCAACAGGTCCCACATTCCAGGGCCTTGCAGAGTCATCCAACCAAATATTTATGGGATCCAACAAGCCAAGGCCAGCTGAGAGCAAGCCAAAAGGCTGGTGTGTAGCATTTTCTATTAGCCCAAAGGGGAAAAGAAGAAGAACCACCACTTCCAAGGCAGTGGAACAGGATAAGGATGCTCTAGTTACAGAGGAGGATTCAGAGGGGGCAAGCAGACACTGCGCTCCCAAGGGGAGGCCGTAGTCCTAAGGACCCTTTCCTGGGAATAAGCCTCATAGAATTAACATGGGACTTACTCCTGAGTAAACCTGATTTGGATTGATTCAAAAGGTACCTAAGCTAAGGTCTTATGTGTTACAGAAAGATGGACACATGCATATGCCATGCAGTGGATTTGCAAAGGCCAGTTGCTTATAACAACAAGCAGTAACAACTGCTGGTATATTATATAGAGCCGCTGCTTAGCGTCTACCACAAACTTTGCACATATAAGGTGCATGACAAGAATCCATTGCCAGGGTGCTTGTTTGTTCATTACAGGTGTTCTGCACATTTTGACAACAGAGCTCCCCTAGCATTTTTCTTTAAAAAAACAAAAGTAAGATCAGGTTAGGATGTCTGGAGGCTTACAGTGGTATGGATTCAAGCCACAGGGAGCCCTAGCAGTCATGGAATGGCTCTTTCCAATAGCAGAAGGGCACTCACTGATCCAACTCACTGTCAGTCTTTCTTGGCAAGCCAGAGTAGAGATCACTCCATTTCCATGTGTATATTGCACAGTAGCAGAGAAGAGACAAATAGCATATACGGGACTGGGGACTGGGAGAGGGGATATTGCAAAAGGTCTGTGAAATATAAGGAGCCCTTAATGTTGACTAGGCAAATTATATAAAGGAGGATGCACTGTTGGCAACAAAGCAACAATAGCGGGCCATTTCCACATCTGGACAGGACATGAGGCACATCTGTGATAGCAAAACATCACTGAAGCACACAGCAAGTTCACTTACTTAAGATGTGTGCCATCGTCAGTGGCACTGTAAACATATGGGCACTGTATGTCATGGGTCTCTTTAAAGTGTACTGCACTGAAGAAACGGTCCAGACTGTGCAAGAAAGATTCTTCGTCTTATTGGGGAAACAAAACATGTAGTCCATGTCAACTTGATCTGGTCTTGGTGCTAATTTGTGCCCGTGATTATTGAACAGATAAAGGATGGTGTGTGTGTCTGAAGAGGTTGCAGGTTTAATTAAAAAAAACAGAAATGTATTGAAAATAAACAATAAGAGAAGGTGTTAGAGAGCTCCCATGTCCGAGAAAGAAAGTGGCTCGTTAGGAGAAGATGGACTGTCAGAAGACGACCAGAACCAGAGGCGATTAGAGAGAGATGAATGAGTCGATGGAGACTTAGGAGGCTTCTCTTTGGGCTTGCTTGTGCTTCTCAAAAAGGGAATCTTTTTGCGTGGAGCAGCTAAATGTTATCACCCAGAGATCCCAAAAAGAAGAAGGAAGGAAAAAAAAGATCAGGAATAACTAAAATACATTTCACACAACTTAGAGACCATCTAAACATTAAAACCAGGATTGAATTACTTCTACAGCAACCACTTCTAACAGTGCAGTCTCTATTATCTAGGAATGAACATACATCCTAACTTCATACAAATAAGTCACTTTTGTTATTTTCTTTACTCCCATTTACAAAGCAGCACCACATTAACTGCAAGCCAAACCCGAATTTCTTCATCAACATATTATTTATTATACACATGGAGTGAAAGCATGTTGGACGGAATTCCCAGATGCACACGGTTTTTCCTTTATGCAAAATTAAGTATCTGAGGGCTGTTCCATGCGGAGCATACATTTGAGTAGGAATTAATCTTAAGCCAAGAAGTAGAGTCACAGCATGTATCTGCCAAACATGTTTCCCCCCCCCGCCACATGTTGGTAAGTTGCAACTAGATAAGGCTCCCCAACATATACACAATGTGCATACATGCAGCAACCCATCCCCAAAACACCCGAGTAGTATAGCCATACATGATAATTTATATGCAGGTTTCACATAGATTCCTACCTGGCAATGTGTAAAACTGAAGAAGAAGAGTAGGTTTTTATACCCCACTCTTCACTACCCGAAGGAGTCTCAAGAGTGGCTTACAATCGCCTTCCCTTCCTCTCCCCACACTGTTAAGCACCCGTTTACCATAAACTGTGCAAGGAAACATCATGTTGGTGAAATTTTTCCCTTTGGAGCAAAAAACGTAAGAGTTCCATCTTTGTGAAGAAGCCTTTGATGAAATACGGCTTTTTATCAGCTAGTTTACGCGTAAAAAATAAATAAATCAGTGGAACCTATAATTAGTTAATCCACCAGGTTCCAGCGAATCCTTGAACTCCTGTGGGACTATTAAAACTGAGAGATTGTGTTCTATATTACTGGAGTTTCTGGTGTATGAGTTCATATAATTTAAATATTATTTATGTCCTGTGGTATGTAAAACATGTTATATTTAATTTCATTATATTTGTATTACATTGGACAGTGTCCTCTTTATTATATTTTGATAAAATCGTTTGTGATTGTTTATTGTTGAACACATATTATTTCCTTTGTTTTACACCTTCAATTGTGACAAGTGTCCAGTTGTCTGGTTTTACAGTTGAACCTCACATGGGGGAGGGGGTGGAGGAGTTGTACTAAGGTGCCATAAAATGGATAATTCTCCTCCATTTAGAAACAGAGCTTATTATATAACAGTACATCCCTATGAAGAATTCCTCTAGTCTAATCTCAGCGATTTGAATGGCTTAGACTGGAATAACTCAGCACAGGTTTAGGCTTAGAAACCAAGAAGTAGATCAAAAGCAGAAATGCAAAAGGATTTGATAAATACAGAGCTACCAGCACTATACCAACCCATTCTTAGTAGACTAATAAGTGATGGATGTGATCTCAGCATATTCTGTGCTTAACAGCACCCTATCCAAAGATCTAACACTGCAAAAAGCTAGATTCTGACATGAGTGTAAATAAGAATTCATCAGTTTTTCAGTACCAGCTACAGAGGGGGATGGGCTCCAACACAGTTACTCTACTTTGCATGGAGGAGCCAAGTTTCTCAGGTGTACCAGAGTCCTCAGTTTGCAAGCCCTGCCTCCTCCAGCTTAAAGGGATTCCACTGAAGACACTCCCTCCAAAGGGTCTCTAAATTCTCAAGATTGCACTGTTTGCTTCTGTCCATCACTGGAAAGCACAAAGGGACCCTGGAACCCTGCTTGCATCAACCTGGAGATTCCCCGTAGCTTTTTTCTTTTTTTCTTTTTTTTTGCTGACATTGGTTTGGCTCACACATTAGGTTCCTAATTCTCCAGTGCCTGAACTGGAGGACAGGGAATGAGTTCTGTACAACCTCCTCACATGCTTGGAATAAATTAGCTACTTCCTACAGCCCAAATCAAAGTCTACCGTAGTATCTCAAACAGCAAATGATTAAAACTATTTCAGATTTAAATGCACTTTAGATGCAACAGTAAACCAAGACAGTTCCTGCACTAGACAGGAACTAAATGACTGACTTTTGGCACGTGAGGGAAAGAGGAAGGGGGAGGCAGTGGAAGCTGACGGCTTGTTCTTCACTCTCCCAACTGGGATCAGAAACGTTACATGTTCGCTGTCCCAGCACCCGCCACCTTCTTTGTAGTCTTAGTTTTAGAAGTTTGCATTAACACACATGTTAAGATGGATTGCATCCCTTTCCAAAAATGTGGTTCTCTCTCTCCTGAAATCTGTGTTTCCATCCATTCTACTATGTCAATTCTACTGCACTAGTAGGTCAGGCCATGGACACAGGGAGTGAAATCAACACACACCCACACACCCAAAATTATCTCAACCTCTACCTTTCCCCCTGCAAGTAGGGTTGCCAGGTCTGCGTTGGAAAACACCTGGAGACTTTGGGGGTGGATCCAAGAGAGGGCGGGGTTTGGGGAGGGGAGGGGCCTCAGCATGGTACAATGCCATAGAGTCCACCCTTCAAAGCAGCCATTTTCTCCAGGGGAGCTGATCTCTGTCAGCTGGAGATGAGTTGTAAAAGCTGGAGATCCCCAGGCCCCACCTGGAGGCTGGCAACCCTACCTGCAAGGCAGGCTACTCCCATTCTCTAGGCTGTTAACCCTGTTTTGCTGAAATGTGCACGAGTATTAATTTTATCCTGCCCATAAGAAGTGATGTGCTTAACTTTTCCATTGATATTGAGTCTTTCAAGTCCTGATACTGAGGTGGATTTGTATCCTTTAATCTTTTTATTTTATTTGCTAGCAATCCACGCCAGCACAAACTCTTCAGCATTAAACTACCTGTTACGTAAAAATCACACCTACCTTTGCCTGCAGACCCATTATTCTGTTCCCTGCCTTCCGCAGAGTTTGAACCTATAGAAGTGCTATCCAGAGTCTCTTGCTGCTTGGGCCACTGGGAGGGAGGCGGAGATCCTGCTGTCTCTGCACTTTCCAAATGCCACGGCGGCGGGCTCTCTGCCGAAGATTTCAACCGTTCTCTTGTCACTTCTTTCTTTGGCTTTATGAATTTAACCAAGGCTTTAGCTCCTATCCAGTGGTTCTTCCTATTAGCGGCAGAAGATATTGAATGAGAGAAGGAGTCAGTTGTGCTCTTTACATTTTTAGAAAAACGTATTACCTCGTTTATTTTTCTTGATCCCCACCATTTAAAAAAAAGGGCAAACTGGCCTGACAGTCAAGAAGCAGGCAAGACGGTTAGGGATTTCATGCTGCAGTTAAAGTTAAAACTACACATCAGGTATTGTTCAAATGTTCAGCACAAGGTATCTAATGGGGCTATGATATAATGTATTTAACCACAAGAAAGACACTGCTAAAAATGTTATACAGAAACAAAATATTATACTGTACACACTAGTAACTTGTATGGGGATGTAAGATGACTCCCCTCCCTCTTTTTATTGTTGGCACACCTGGAAAAAAACCCCTAGTCTACCTTGTGAGTAAACAGACAACAATCTCATGATTTTAACATTTGTTGTGCATTATCTGGGGCTTTCTGATTAACATTTTAATCTGAATGCAGCCATTAAAAATGGCTGGGATTCCCCATATTGCTTTAAAAACTCTACTGGGGAAAAGGACTGAGGCTCACCAAACATAATCAATCACGTTAAGGTTAACCCTATCCTTGCCTATTACAAAGCCACATACAAGTACCGGAATCTAAACCTCATACCAGTTGTGCAGTTACAAATTATGACCAGATGACATTGCAACAAATTCCCCACATCTTATCCGAAGAAGCTCAGGCAACTGTTAATGCAATTTCGACACTGTGGGAAACAGAATGTACTTCCAATTGCCACCTTTCTACTTGCAAATGGATCATACCTAAATAAAGAGATGACTTCCTTCATAACCCCGGCTTGCTTCAGTGCCATTTTAATCTTAAAAGAAAACTTACTTTTTTGGAGCTGGGTCATAAAACTTATATTGATCCATGATTTTCTCTTCCAGTTTTTCTTTGTTTCTCCTTAAGGCATTTAGTTTATCGCTGTTGAAAACCAAAAAGAGAGTGAGGTAGGGAAAACACGTTAGCACTTTCAAGGGTCCTATTTGCTGGGAACCAGGTATAATTAAAAACTGAGCCATCACAAGTTTCCAGGAGACAAAAGTCAGTGTACTTGTGGCTAGATCTGGAGTGATTACAAAGCCTTCTTGGTCACAAAGCAGAAATAATTAACAGTATGGATTAATAGGGTTGCCAGCCTCTAGGTGGGCCTGGAGATCTCCCGCTTTTACAACTGATCTCCAGCTGACTGAGATCAGCTCCCCTGGAGAAAATGACTGCTTTGAAGGGTGGACTCTATGGCATTGTCCTATGCTGAGGCCCCTCCCCTCCCCAAACCCCGCCCTCTCCTGGATCCACCCCTAACCCTATGAATTAAGCTGGGATGGAAACTATCAAGAAGAGTTTCCTCTGCGGACAAAAGGTGTAAATGGGAATTCTAAGACACTAATGTGTGTTTATATGTTTTATTAAGTTGTTTTATGTATTGTTTTAAATGCTGTTTTAATGTTCACTGCCTTGGGGACCTTGTTTGGGTTGAAAGGTGGTATAGAAATGTTTAAAGAAATAAAATCCTAAGAAAACACCGGGGGGGGGGTTGTTTTTAGTGGAGAGGAAGAGATCTGAATCTAAAATGTCCACACAGCTGGGTTCTAGTCAGCATCAGCAAGGCAGACTTAAGACAATCACCATTCTGTTTAACTTGCCTGGTCCTCTGGACTAGTTTATCTACTGCCTGCCCTAAGTGCTAATGGGTGGTCGGGATTTTTGCTAAATAGATGCTGTAAAAGTGATCATACACAATTACTCCACAGTGTCACTTGCTTACTTGAACAGTTTTCAGTCTTCCTAATCTGACCCAATGGGCAAACAATTATTCTCCTTCCTTTTCACCATGTTTCAGCATTCACCAATCTGACAACAAGACAAATAAGAAAACTCAGTGAGGCTCTTACATATATTGCTTCTGCTCCTCATGATACTGTTCCTTGTTCTCCATGTTCTGCTCCAACAACATCTGGTTCTGCTGGCTCAGCATCTGGATCTGACTCAAGAGATGATGATTCTCTTCTTCTAAGTTTCCTTTCAGTCGAGCAAGGAGCTACACAAAAGACACCTTACAGATTAGTCTCTTTCCTTTGCGCTCACTAAAACAGTCGCTAGAATCATAAGTTTTCCGCTTGCAGAAGGAACTTCCGCCACCAGAAGGGTTCCCCCCCCCCAATTCTCCCCTCCAGCTGCATAGCCCAAGACATTCTGCACTGATGCCTGGGGTGCAACATGGAGCTGGGGGCGGGCGGGGGGGAGACAGTGGGGAACACCAGTGGGAGAGAGTGGGAATCAGCAAAACACTTCCCCATATACAAGTGAATAATTAAGCAAGGGTCTAAGTCAGGAGTCCTCAATATGGCGCCCATGGGTACCATAATGCCTGCTGACCCCTTTCCTAGCACCTGCCATGTGTTTTCAGAGAGTGGGTGGGGCTCTTGCCCAGCATGGCTTCTCACTGGCTACTGGGGATCTGATTGGCTGCAGAGATTTAAAAAATCTTTCTTCAGTGGCAGCTGCTACCACAGTGTTGGTTTTATTCTCTCCCTCACCCTCCTCTTTCCCAGGGCATTTTCAGAATTACCCCTTTCTCCTCTGCACTCTGTGTGTGTGTGTGGCTCCACTTCCTGCAGCAACCATTTTGTGGTTGCACAACCATCCTGTATTAGAATTCCAAAAGTGTCCACAGGCTCAAAAAGGGGACCCCCGGTCTAAGCCATGGAAGGTACCAAACTAAAAGGCACCGAGTCAGGGACCCCTCACTGTTTATGACTTTTGTTGCGGAAGCAGCAATTAAGAAGAAGTAGTCAGGGACCACTGTTTAATCTCCAGCTCATCCAATAGCTACATTGGTGCACATTTAAGCACCAACATCAACCATTCCCACTTCCACCAGGTGCTCAGACTTCCGTTTGTGGTTATTTTTTGTTTGTTTGCTTCATGTATACCCTTGCCTTTCTCTCCAGTGGGGACCCAAAGCAGCTTACATCATTCTCATCTCCTCTACTGTATCTTCACAACAACCCTGTGAGGTAAGTTAGGCTGAGAGTCTGTGTAACTGGCCCAAGGTGACCCAGCAAGCTTCCATAGCAGAGTGGGGATTCAAACCTGGATCACTGAGATCCTAGTCCAACACTCTAACCACTACACCACTCTGACCCTCTACTGTGCTTATGCCCCGCTTTCCCAACCAAGTTTTAAAGATAATGCAAACCACACTAGGAGAAAAAGGAGAGGAGGTATCATTCAGGGATGGGATCAGTGGAAGGCCAACAAATGGGGAGAAACCATGGACAAGAAATGGAAGTGCAGACAGGAAAAGAGGTTCAGCTCCTTTAGATTTTGATGGCAACCCAATCCGGACACATGGTTCTGCGTTGGCCCAGTCAGTGTACCTTGTGGCTAATAGCCACTGATGGTCCTTCGCTTGCAGCCTATGGCCTTGAGTGAGCAGTTCTAGTAGATCTAGGACCAGCACAGGAGCTACAGTAGTTGCTGAATATATTATTATTATTTTGTCTTGATTATATTTTTCTAACTTTTGTAAGCTGGTTTGAGTCCCCAGCAGCAGGGAGAAAAACAGGTTTAAATACCTAAATAAATGCATACACACATACAAACATAGACTCACGGATCTCACCTCACAATGGTTGTCCAATTTGGTCAGGGAGATGTCCATGGTCTGGTGTTGTTCCTTCAACTCGTCATAGCGAGCTTGCCAGCGGTTCAGCTCTAGTTGGGAATTATTCAAGGAAGTTTTCAACTCCTTTGTGTGGAGATGAAGCCCTTCATACTCTGCCTTGAGCTGGTTGTGTAAGAAATTCACCCTAAATGAGGAAAGCCAAATGGTTTAACCACCTCCTCAATCATATCTCCCCAAGAGCAATGCAATCAATGCCTTTTTGGGATTACATTTACATCAAAAACAACAGATGGAACTTTGGCCTTGCTGAAGAAAAAAAAAATCTATCAATATTTTTGAAAAAAACAAAACCCAGGATTTTGAGCTGGAATTAGCAAAGTTATTAAGGCATGGTCTTTTCTCCATTAAGAGAGTCCTGATTTACTAATATTAAAATATTTGAGAGGGATTACCCTGTGCAAAACCATTTCTGGCAGAGAACTTGTGCTCTGGTTTTTATTAAATACTTTGAGTGATTTATACCAGTCTAAATTTTCTATTATTCTCCCATCTTTTCGAGTCTAATATTCTGCAACAGATTTCTCTGTTTCTATCTATGACTGATTCCCAGTCCCCCTCCACCCTGGTTAAAGAGAAAAAAAACCCCACCAGAAGTTGTGTGTGTGTGTGGGGGGGGGGGGGAAGGTTAAATTCTCCATCCATGTTAAGTTGGTATGACTAACCATAACTTTACAGTTCATCTCTACTCTCCACAGGACATTCAATGCTATTAAAAAGCCAGAGAAACACTTAGAAATTCCAAACACACTGGAAGGTTGAAAGTACAGACAGTATCCTCCTCCTCCTCCTCCCCATCCCCTCCTCCTCTTCTTCCTGGCATGCCTCATGAACTCCAAACTGGCCTAAATTTGCGGCGAACTTTGGTTCATAAGCTGGTTTGTGCCCATCCCTATGTTCAACCACCTGGGCAGAATTTTGTATATGCTATTGGAAATGAGACAGGATCAAATGCGCTGACTCAAGCATGTATAAAAAAAGGTTCTATGCTATTTCGGAGGACAGTTACCTTTCTAGCTCCTCTCTCAGCTTCTGGTTCTCTGCAGCTGCTACTGTGTTTGAACTCTTTTCTTGCTGTAGAGCCTCCTTTTCTGCTTTCAACACAGCTTCCAGCTCCTCTAATTCAGCTTTGTATTGCACTAAACTATTGTACCTACAGGAAAGGATTTAGAACAGTTCGTGCTTCAAAAAAAATAAATCTGCTTTTCCTGGTTCATTAGGTACTTTGTTTACATATGTGAAGGCTGAGCATTGGTAACACCTTCTAATAGATATATGGGGTGTGTGTGGAGAATCTGACCAAGTTCTGGGTCTTAAACTATATCTCCGGGCCTACCAGTCAACCACTGCGCAGCAGCAGTAATCACAGCCTGCTCCCTTTCTATGGCTATGGCAGCAGGGCCCCTGGAAGGGTAGGGCCTGCCCACCCTTCTTCCTCATTTAGCATGCACAGAGCCACCGAAGGTGGAGACTGGGGCCCTTGCTCCTTTCTTCTCTGCTAGATAGTGGCAGGGCAGGTGGCAGTAGCTCCTCCCATTCTCCCCTAGCCTCTGTTTACTGACTACCAGGAGCAGCAGCTGGAGTCACCAAGCAGAGGGAGAGGGCAGGCGCATGAGTGGTGGATGCAGCTCCTGGTGGGGGTGGCTGTTTATTCGCTTAGGCAGCTGAGCAAGTAGCAAAACTGTGATCGGGAGAAGCCGCCATCAGTTGCTTGCACCCCCTTCCTCTCTGTGTGTCACAGCCCTGGCTTGGGAGTGGACGAAATGGGTCAGCATCTTGCTAAGAGCCCCCACACACACACCCAGGACTAGCCCTGCTGCAGCTCCAAGTTGCACAAACCAAAAGGTGAAGCTTTTCACAGCATGGAGGTACCACCAAAGCAAGGTACAATTAAAAGGCACAAGGCCATTAATGAAGTTGGTAATCTTAAGGGTGAGCAACCTATAAGAACATAAGAGACGCCAATGTTGGATCAGGCCAAAGGCCCATCTAGTCCAACACTCTGTCACACAGTGGCCAAAAATACCAGGTGTCATCTGGAGGTCCACCAGTGGGGCCAGGACATTAGAAGCCCTCCCACTGTTGCCCCCCCCCACAAGCACCAAGAAGACAGAGCATCACTTGCCCCAGAGCCCCTATCTATACCTTGTGGCTAATAGCCACTGATGGACCTCTGCTCCATATGCCTATCTAATTTCCTTTTGAACCTATTTCCCTCCAGTGGCTACACAAGGCCCCCGCCCCCACCTTTCAGCCAGATCTTTGTGCTCCAGGTCAAGATTTTTGTGGAGAGTTTTGAGGCAGCTGTGCTGGTTGATCAGCATTTCGTATTCTGTCGACTGCCGCTCGTGAAGCGAGGCCAGGTGCTCGTGGTCCTGAAGCAGAGACTCATACTCCGCCTTTAGCTGCTCTTTCTGCTTCAGGAGGCTGTCGCATTCATTCTCTTTGGCCAGCTGCTGGTTTTGGAGGAGTGTGTTCTGGGCCATCAAGGAGGCACTCTGGGAATTTAGCGTTGAATTCTCTACCTAAATTTTATCAAGGCAATACAAAACTGTATTAGCACATAGGTGTACACTTGGAGAGGCTAAATAGGTAAGCCACCATTATCTCCTAGAAGCTATACGAGGGTTGCCAGGTCTTGCCTGGCTGCCGGCTGGGGTGTGTGTGTCCCTCCATTGGTCCAAGATCTCTTCAGCACATTGGTCCAAGATCTCTTCGTGCGTGCACCGCAATGATGTCACCTGGAAGTAACGTCATTGTGCAGGGCATGCTACAGGGAATGCTCTATTGTTTAAGGAAGAAAAAAATCTATGTTTTTTCCTTAAACGATTGAGTGTCCCCCCCTCCCGCAACGTGTCCTGCACAATGTCACCTCTGGCATGTTGGCGCAAACAAGGTGCTTTGGAGGTGGGGTCCCCCCCCGCCGGCCGGATCAGGGGCCGCAAAAGAGGGCAAACCCTGCCCCCGTAGGGGGAATGGGAACCCTAAGTTATAGCAAAGTACTGTCAAAGATCTCACAGTATAGGATCAACAGGGGACACCCCGCCCCTTCGGTGAAAGATTGATACTATTCCACATTTTAGCTTCATACGAATTGTTCCCAAAGAAGATCAACAAGTAGACTACTGAAGTTAGTCAACCAGCTAACACAACACAAAGACAAAGAAGCCTTAACACACCGGTCTTATATGTGTGTTCTTCTCCCTGTCTCCCTTTTTGTTTTTTCACATCCATTCTGGCAAAGAGTCCTGGAAAATATGTTGTTGAAGGCTTGAAAGCTTGGAAAACTTGAAAGCTTGGAAAATGTGCTTTTGTTATTTTGGCTGGTCCTAATAAAAAGGCATTTTATATTTTTGGAAATTAATTATTGGTACCGATTTCTACAGAATCCAAATCAGCAAGCAAATTTTGGCTGTTCAAAATATTTTAGCCTATGTTTGTTTATGTGAAAAATAATATCACCTAGAACAGGGGTGTCAAACATTTATTTATTTATTAAAATCCAAATCAGCAAGCAAATTTTGGTTGTTCAAAATATTTTAGCCTGTGCTTGTTTATGTGAAAAATAATACCACCTAGAACAGGGGTGTCAAACATGCATTTATTTATTTTTGGGATTTCTATCCTGCCCTACCCAGAGGCCCGGGGGCTGGATCAGGTCCCCGGAGGGCTTCCATCAGGCCCGCAGTGGAACTGGCCATCTCCTGCTTCCAGTTCTGCTGCTGCTGCATCATAGCTTGCTTCACCAGACCCTCTTAATCACTCAGCCATTTCATGTTTTAACCTGGGTCCTAGACTCAGAACTCTGCGCATGAGATCTCTGTGGTGAATGTCAATAAATCAAAAGTAGGTTTGCAGCTTACAGAGCTAATGTTTTAAGCATGCTTTTATTTTAAATTTTAAAAAAATCTTTGTGTTTGTGTCCTTTTCAAAGTTTATATATCTGCTACCTGGCATTACATTTTATGACACACATGGCCCAGCCCAACAAGGTCTCATTTATGTCAGATCCAGCCCTCATAACAAATGAGTTTGACACCCCTGACCTAGAATATTTAAGTGATAAGACATATACTTAGAGTTATAGCAAGTGGAAATAATTTCCCCTTGATCTTAGGCCCCTTTCACTGCAAAATCTTCCACTATGGCATGGTTTGGCTGTGTCAGTTGATTTAAAAACCAAAATGTGTCCCACTGGTACCAACTGCAGACTCGCTTTCGTTCTCCCTGACAAAATGCAATCAGAGTAACTAATTAAACAGGAACTTAAGTCTTTTCTTATCCAAAGGCCCCGAAGCCAATGCCATTGGGGGGGGAAAAACCTTTAAGAACCATTCAAGCTCTAAAGCTGTCACAGTTCAAAGGAAATCATACCGAAGAACAGCTTAAGTAACAACACTGTGGAGCAGTAACTATTATTTGGCACAATACTTAAAA
This sequence comes from Gekko japonicus, assembly GCF_001447785.1. Classification (NCBI taxonomy): domain Eukaryota; kingdom Metazoa; phylum Chordata; class Lepidosauria; order Squamata; family Gekkonidae; genus Gekko; species Gekko japonicus. The sequence goes on along the minus strand of NW_015168078.1, from coordinate 214,860 downwards.
TTTCAGACTGGTTTCTGTCTGTTTTGCTCATGAATGGTGTTCACTTTCTACATCTGTAATTTTAATCCTATTCTTCCTTTTCCAAAGAGCTCAAGCAGATAAATACCATTCTGCCCTCTTCCATTTTATCTTCATAATCAGCCTATGAGGTAGACTGGAGAGGGAGTGACGGGGCCCAAGTCACTCGGAGAGCATTTGAGCGAGCAACGTGAAACTCACCAGTTCTAGTCCAGCTCTCTAAACATTATCCCAGACTGGCTCTCTCTCAAAAAAAGTAGATATTTTTCCTAGTGTGCAGCACAAACCGTTATGTTGATAACGTTAACAAAATCAAATAACATATGGAACTGTACTATTGCATTTATTTTAGTACATATCTGAAATGTCCCTCTTAGTTGTTAATAGCACCAAATCCAGAACAGAACAAACCACACTCTTCTTTTTTTAAAGTTAACAGTTTCACTACCTGAAGAATCATATTCTCAACCAAATGAACACCTGAAATGATAAGACCAACACTAGGTAACTGGCACTTCCTCCAGTGCTCTCTAAAACAAGCCAGCTAGGAACATTTCCAGCAGAAGCTCCTGGGGGCTTTACTGACCTGGAGTTTGGCGGTTTGCGTTTGCATTGCAGTGTTGTGTTCTTGAAGAAAGACGTTTTGCTTCTGTAGTGTAAGGATCTGATTGCTGAAGGAGGTATTCTGGGTTTCCACATGTCTTAATTGTTCCTTGAGAAGCTTCTTCTCTGTGTGCAAGGCTGCGTTCTGAGAAAAACAGAATTTTTTTGAGATGCAAGCAGGAGGAAACAGGGAGCAAAGAATTCAGAGACCAATTGTGATGCATAAGAGGATAGAACAACCTGCCTCTATTATTTAAAATGCAGCTACTTTGTTAAGTACCTTTCCATTTAATGGCTTCAAACAAGGGTGTATCACAGATGGAAGAAAGAACTAATGGATGCAATGGCCCCTTTTCCACCTATCTATTGTATCAGTAACACAAAAGGAACAGAAGTGAGAATTCAGCTTCTTTTCTAGGATCACTGGTATTCAAACTGCACTCGAGAGTTCCCCTGGGAACCTATCAGAAATTCTGCAAGTGAGAAGATAAAGAATGCAGACCATGTTCTTGCAACACAACATGGCCACTGTTACCAAAGTTCCCTCCTAGAATCTAGATAATCTTGCAACACAACATGGCCACTGTTACCAAAGTTCCCTCCTAGAATCTAGATAAAAGGAGGAGGGGCACAGACATTCCAGAGCAGCGGTCTTCGATCTTTCCAGACTCAGGACCCACCTTCCACTTCCAGGCAGCAACATGAGCTGCAAGTACGAAAGAAGTCATGTGACAGGAAGGAGAGAAGCCAAAGATATTACCATACCGGTGTTGAGGGCTATTCTGTGCTGCAAGCATACATGCAGCACTGTAGGACCAAGTGAGCAGAGTGGGTAGTGGCCTGACCACGGTACATGAGGGAAGGTTAGCATGGGGTGTGTGTTTGTGTGTCTGCCTTTGTCAACGCTAAAAGGGAATCTCCAATGAATGACCTCACCTCAACTCCTTGCTGCTCCTATCAGTGTCTGCATATAAGGAAAGGCAGGAGGCATGCCAAGCTTGCTTTCTATGTATGAGCACTAGCAGCCGGTCCTTCCCCAAAACAGCAAAAAAACCCCAAACCTGATGGCCCTTTAGGGACATGTGATCCAGCAGGGGGGACTCCACAACTCACCTGAGAATCCTGAACCAACGGTTGGAGATCACTGGTCTAGCCTATACTCTCCCTCTATCCAAATGGAGAAACTGTGAGGAACTATAGTCCTGTGAGGCCCTAGAGTCCTGCCCAATGACCCAAGTGCGCACCAGGAAGCATACCAAGAATCCCTTGCAAAGAGTATGTGGTTCCTTGACAGGCAAGTCCTGTGTGGAGGCTGCCAAAAGGCTCCCACAAGAAAGGCATTTTGGAAAACACTTGCTTAAATAACTCTCCTCCCCCTTCCTTCGAAGGAAAAGCGAGGATTTCTCCCTCTTTGATGGTGCCTCTGTGGGATTTTAATGGTGATTTTACCCATCCCAGCTTGGGGAAGAGCAAGCCCCAGACTGATCATGCCCAAAGAGCCACTTTGCATATTGTTTTGCTATAAAGAGAACCTCCATATAGGAAAATATGTCTACCACAGCATGTGGCACACGCTTTGAGATGCACTTGTTTTGGAGGGGGGCGTTGTTTGATTTACACTGATTTATTTAGGTATTTTTCTCATACACCACTTTGGGTCCTTTCAGGAGAAAAACAGGATAGAAGTACTAAAATAAATAAAACAGATTTGAAATAGCAAAACTTACACTTCTTTCCAGCTCTATAGCTCGGTCCTTCACTTTCAGAAGTTCCATAGTTGCTTCCTTGTGAAGCAATTCTGACTTTTCTCTTGCCTGATGACTAGAAACGTTCTCTGAGGGCAATGAATTCAGCACATGCATTTCATCCTTTCTACTCTGCTTCAGACCTTCAAAGTCCTTCCTTACCTGTGAAAAACATAGTCAAACATACAACTGAGGACAACTCTTAGGTCAACAGATCTAAATTAGAAATGAGCAAGAAGTTCTATTTGCTGAATATACACTGCCACGTTCACAAGTCTGACCATTTCTTTTTTTTTTCTATTCTAAATATTTTCAAAGGGGATTCTAAGTATCTTCAAAAGTTTCTAAGGTACTTCTTATGTATGGCAATCTTTTTTTGATTGCCAAGTTTTCTGTTTCCACAATCTACGTTTTGACATCTGGAAGGCTTCATGAGATGATTGCATTTCTAAATGTAGAAGGCATGAAGCATGGCCAATGTTCATGATTGACTAGATGGCATTGGCAACCCCTGTCCTACATGCAGAAGGGGCATTTTATACTGATTTTCATGATTGACTAGATGGCAACCCCTGTTCTACATGCAGAAGGGGCATTTTATACTGATTGCTTTAGCACTGCGGCAAGAAAAGAAAACCAAGTCCTAGATTGTTCCTCCACTTGAGCGACAGCTTGTCACAAGAGCATGAGAGCTGCTAAAGAACCTAGTTACAGCACTGCACGAACTCATGTGCAAGTGTTTGCAGAACAGCACTAGTGGCTGTTTCCTCCTCTGATGACTTGAAATGGGAAGGATGCTGCATTCCCCGAAGTTTAGTTTGGAATGTACAATAAGATATAGCCTCACATGCTGTAGGCTGGAGTTCCTGTTCTGAGTGGACCCTGTGCACTCTACACAAAGTTTGGGGAATTCTTGCTTTAGTCTCAGCAATTTGGTAGTAGGTGTGGCATGCCTGAAAACAACAAGCTGGATAATGCCCATGTATGAAGAACTAATCTGCCTGTTTCCATTATTAATGTTGCATGTGGATGAATAAATCAAACATCTACCAAAGACTGCATAATTATTCCAAGCCACATGCACAACATTTCTATCTCCAATATACCATACATTCCTAACAGAAAACTGAAAGCTTACCAAGTTTTTGAAATGCCTAGACCTCATAACATAAAACAAGGTTTTCCCTTTTACCGTATTTAGTTCATTCTGTAGGTGCTGATTTAAGTTAAGAAACTCTTGCACTTGGGCCTCCAACAAAGCAATTTTCTCTTCTTTATTGGCTAGTGTTGTCTTTATTGCACATTCAGTCTTTATTTCCAGGATCTTGTATTTCCTGTGGATAACAGCAAAAACATTTCAATACTGGATAGCACGCAGACATCTCCACTTGAGAGAAGTCAACCACTCCTCCAAAACATTAGATATGTACCTGCAACAACATTTGTTTTCTATCAGTGGCATATTTCCCATCAGCAAAGATCTGTTTAGTTGGTAAGAAAAAAAAATCAAATAGGCATAGTGGGAAGGTGTATGATATAGTAAACCTTGCTGAACCTAAGCTTGTTTGGATCTGGCCAGTGTGCCTGAAGGGTAGCCCTCCTGGGAATCCTGTGGATGTCACCTTCATTTCCACGATGGAAAATGGCAAGATAGGAATATAATAAATAAATTAAAGAGATATAACATAAAAGAAAAAGCCTAGGAAAACCATTCACATCCAGCTCCCACAGGTATATGCAGTTATAAAGAAAGCAGCAGCATCTACTCAGAGTAATGATCCATTATGGGTGACCCTTCCGTCTATAATGATTGGCGCTATTGATTGGATGGACACTGATCACCTGCTCAACATTAAGAGCAGATGAATGTGGGAGGGGAAAAATCTCATGTTCACATAGTCCTCTGCTATCACACAGTGACTTTTACTCAGCTGGTACACCCAAACTGACATGAAAGTAGATTCAATTATGTGGTGTGGATGTTGTAAAAATTGAACAGTAACAGGAGCTGGACTTCCCTGGAAAGGCATCCATTAGTTTCTCTCTACACTCCTCTAGGTTTGATAGAAGGCTCTCTTCTATTCTACATATACCTCCTAAAGAGATAATTTGTGGCAGTCCAGTTCCTTTGATACAGCTACACTGTGTGGAGAAGACCCGAATACTGGTTCCTGTTCTCCAAGGAAGATCTTATCAAGCCTACAGACTGCTTTTGAAGAGAAAAAAACATTATCCAGAATGCTGGTTGCCAATCTATTCCTTAATAAGAGCTGCTTCTGAGTAACAAAAAAAATTAATATTCCGAGCCATTCCCCCCACCCTGGCACATTACTATATTTTATTCTGTCCTAGAAATAAAATATGGACTAGTAAGAACACTACAAATGAAGCTATCAGTTAAGCAGCACAGAGACAAATCTTAAGAAATAAAACCTTTAATTAAAAAGGCCTAGAACAGATTTTTTTTGTCTGTGATATTTTTCCTGGGGATGCACAATCTATTCCACAGCAGCCAGTAGCCTACTCGTAGCTCAAGAGCTACCTGTTGGAGACCCAGTCTAGAACCTATGAGACCAAAATTAGGACATCACGTGCAGAAAAGCCTTCCACAGAACCACCAGAAAAAGGCCTCACTTGTCATTGTTGCCATTGTCATCCTGTAGCAGCAACTCCTTGTTCAATCCAATCTTCTCTAGCTCCTGGCCAAGCTTGTCCAGCTCACTGGATAATCTCTGGCTCTTTAATTTCTCAAGAACCAAATCCTGAAAACAGCACTAAACTTGATTAGCGGGCATAGTGAGAGAAAAACAAGTGCATTTTGGCAGCATAACTCTGGGAGGTGGCCTTCTGAATGGCTTCACCCAAGACTGTTCCTAACAAGGATACAGCTATCACAGAAGAAAACTATCAGACCACCATATATACTTTGTTGACATGAGACAAATGCACATCACTTGTTTTCTGTAAACAGGTATGTGCAGCTGTTGCACATAAATGTGGTGGTTATTTATTCTGGCCAACACAGGAGCAACATTTGTGTACGACATTCATGTGTGAACAGCTCTTGGTTTCACAGACCAAATGACACAGTAAAGGAAGAAGAAGCTCTAGGAACCTTGATTTATGTATTCAACCTGATGGTTATAACATGAAGATTCCACAGTTTTCGTCTGACCTATTTTACCAGAGTTGTACATAAATTTAGTCCACTTCAGCTGACTGAGTTGAACTAAGAATTTCCAAGACCACTTTTATTGTCACCAAAATTAGTTCACTTGACCCTGAATCAATCCGCAGCTCTCACTGCACTCTCATTGAAAACGTGAAGTCATTGTGGAAACAACTCATCTAACATTTGCTATAGGATACTTTCTCCAGTTACAATATTAAAGGGTGATACAGATTTTTGCTCAGGCTCTCTTAATTGCAACTTTGACCAAGGAAAGTTAGGCAGGCTCCAACGCATCATTTTTAAAAGATAACTTTTTTTGAAGAGTGTTTCAGTGATGGTTCTAGACGTTACAACTTTGTGAATATATATATAGTGTGTGTTTTTTTTGGGGGGGGGGTTCTACCAAATTTTATGGCACAGGCTGGGGGAAGATTTTTTATGAATGTTGTCACACTGATGAACTTTTGAAGTTATTATTGACACTAATTAGCATCAATTTCCATCAAATTATGATTCACACAGCTGTGAGTCACAGGATTCTCAGGCAAGCTAGTATTTTCTGTGTCACAGGACTCTGTGCCTATCACCTGCAGTGTCATGAGAATATATTCTCTTTCTTTTGGGGCCATGACAAAATGTAATGCTCCAAGCCACCACACAATGTCTCCTTCATTCTTCGTTTGGTTCAGAGAAACATACATACTTGTTCTGTCTATGCTAGACGCAGAAACACGTGGTCTCTTCAGACAAAGGCTACTTTGCTTACCTCTCTCAATGTAGCCAGTGTTCTCTTATCAATGGTAACTTGCTTTAGGAGGTCTTTATTGTCTTTCTCAAATTCTTTCATCTTACTGGACGAGTCTCTGAACCTAGTAAGGTCTTTTTCTAGTGTTCTGTTTTCCTTCTCCAGAGCTGCCAACCTTGCAGTGTTGTCATCTAAACTGGCATCTTTTAGTTCCACCTGCTGCCAAAGCCTTTTTGTCTCCTTCTCCAGCATCTTCTTGTCCTTGTCCAGCTGGGACACTTCTTGCTCAAGCTGTTTCTTTTCATTTTCCAACCACTCCAGATGCTTATTTGAAACCTTTAGCTCTTCTAATCTTTTACTGAGAGTCTGGTTTTCACCTTCGGTGCCCTGGAGTTCCTTCTCCAACTCTTGGATTTTCTTGCTGCTGTTCTCCAGGATCTGCTGAAGTCTTTGGTTCTCAGCACTGACACTCTGGTAACTCAGCTCTAACCTGTCAGATTTCTTGACCAGCATCTTTAACATTTCCACATTTTTTCCAAGTTCCTCTTTTTCCCTCTCCAGTTCTTTGTTTTCTGTCTCTATCTGAGCCATTTTTGTGCTGGTGAACCTCATTGTCTCCACCATCCTCCTGAGTTCCAAGTTCTCTTCATCTAATTCCTTGTTGTCCTTTTCCAAGCTCTCCAGTCTGACTGTAACATTGTGCAAAGTATCTAGTGATTTCTTCAGCTTCCTGTTCTCCATTTCCAGACCCCTGTTCTCTTGCTCAAGAACCTCCATTTTGTCTATAGTGACCTTCATGGCCACAACTTTCTTGGTGAGCTGCTCATTCTCCCTTTCCAGCCGATGAAGCTCCTTGTCCATTTCTTCTACTCTTTCCACCTTCTCTTTAACCTGCTCAAAGTCCTTCTGCAGTTGTTTCTTCTCAAACTCCAGCTTGCTAAGCTTGCTACTACTCTGGGTCACCGTTTCATGGAGTATTCTGTTTTCCATTTCAATGTCTTTCACTCTGGCCTCACTGCTGATTTGTGACCTCTGCCTTAGCGATAAAACCAGTTGATTGAGATGATGGGTTTCTTTTTCTAGGTCTTTTATCTATATTTAAAATAAATGAGGTGGAAAATTGAATGCCAGAAAGCTCCCATGGGGATCCAGATATGTGAGGGCGGATTGGTCTATCATTAACTGCACTCTAGCAAAGTGTACATGAGTATAAAGATTGGGTGGTTGCACCAATCTGTTATGTGCTCTCATAGCAATAAATTAAATTTTGTACTGGTCAGGGATAGTGCCACATCCATGGCATGATAAGGCCATGGCCAACACAGAAAGGCTAGAAGTGCTGGCATCAACACACAGCGGTCTCAAGACTACATCTTTCAACCCAGCCCGGGATTAAAAGTCAGGAGGAAGAGGTAGCTTACCTCAGACCAACAAACACCCTTCTACACTCCTAGAGGAAATTCATTCTAGATCTTCCAGAAGACACACTGGCTTTCCAGTCCAGCTGTCTCCAGATCTGACTTAAATTAAGTACCTGAAGGTTAAGAAAATATAAATGTATTGGCCCAATAATGCATCTTCACTATTGCCTCCTGGCTGTACTGAATTCTTCTGACCAAGCAAGAAAGGTACACAACTGAATAATTGCTATAGGAACGTGTACCTGCCCATGGCTGTGTACTCTCAAGAATGAGGCTTTTGATTAATATCCTTGCCTTTGGTCATAGACAATAGTTATCAGAATAACTTCACCATGGTCAGTTTATGATAAATGAATGTTATATTCTTATGTCAGGAGACATGTTGTAATGTTATTAGTTTGACCACCGAGGAAGGCCAACTGGGCCGGAATGCATCTACTCAGGGTCAATATTTGTTATTTTTGGATCATTGTACATCATCAATGATAACTGAGGCTACTGTGAGGGCCAATATCTGTTTTAAATCTACTGTGAAACAAATAATGTATATTTTTGTATATTTGTTAATATTATTTATTTGTTTATTTTATTAATAACATTAATTTTTAATTTGACCACAGCATTATTGGGCCTATACATGTATATGTTCTTAACCTTCAGTTACCTACTTCAGTTTGGTCTGGGTTATGTTTATTTACCCTTCTTTTGTCATTTCCAGTTCTGACTTACCCATTGGTTTGCAACCAACACCAATCCAGCTGAGTCACTGCAGAAAGACCATGACCGTGACAGAGCAACATTTTTACTTTGATGAGGGGCTCCACCATATCTGACAGACTGGGCTTCTAAAGACCTTTGAGTCAGACTAGGTCTGTGCCCTATGGAGGCATTGTGTTTTTGACACACCCAGCACTTGCAAAATAATCCCTCACATTTAAATATGCTTTCCCTAGAATTGTAGTGTCTCTATGTGTGAGTGTGCATGTGTAGTTAAGACAGAAGCATTGCACAAAAGGCGAGCTAGCATCACTTATACACAAAAATCACTTTCAGCTTTCTTTACCTCTCTACAACATAGGAATAATAATGACCCAGACAAGCCACAGAAGATGCTGGCTGGTAAGTCGGAGACCTTAAAGAGTGTTTCTGGTGGAGCAAAACTATCTTACTCCACAAGGAACAGATAACAGCATGTTTTTCCTATTTCTATCTAGCATGGCAACTGGCCCATTTTTTGGACTCAGCTGACTTCAGCTGGCTGATTCATGTCACAGTACCTTCCAGGCTAGACTACTCCACTGACAGAATGGGCAGGAAATGTGACTGTGTCCCCTTCTCTATCTAAAGTGCAGCCTCCTACCCATGTTGCTATTAATCCATATGGTTATCACGACCCTGGAAATCTACTGGGGGGGGGCAGGTCAGAAGGAACTACAGAAGGGGAACATGGCAAGATCCATGCTCCTTCTGTTGGCACTAGGCAGGATAAAACCCAACACTTTCAAATTCTCTGGAAAGAACAGCTTTCTGTTTATGTGTGTCATACAAAGCTACACATCAACTTTGGTAGATTAATTTTAAAGGCAAAATACATGTTTAATTCTTTTAATTTAAACATGTGGATAATGCCATACCAAGCTTGAAAAAACCCCACTTGCCAACTTAAAATATGAGTGGCTGAAGCTATTCAAAGCAGCAGGTGTCAAAGGCATTGTGATTCTTCCTCTACCAATACGGAAGTTGAGCTATATCCTCCTGGCACTAGTTCCAAACTAACACAAAGGTCAGGAAATGCCCAAAGATGATAAAATTGGTAGAGGTGAATTGGACAAACTGCTTTTTCACTGAACAAAACCTGCCAGCCGGGAAAAATCTTCGGTGGCTTTTACATTGGGAATCCAATAAAGTTTTCTACATAGCCACGTGAGAAAGCCTCTGGATGGAAAATCTGAGGCCAACCTTTCTTTATACCTGTCTCTCTTTATCGGCCTTTAAGGTCTCCATTATGCCCTGAAGCTCCTCCTTCTCTTTTAGAAGCTCTTCACTCAATGTCTCCAAGTCTTGATTGCTTTGCTTCTCTCTTTCAATCTGGTTTTGTAACTTCTCAATCTGCAAGGAGAAAATTACCACAATACATCATACGTACAAGCCTGAACAAACACTGCTCTCATATAAGGACATTCTAAAAAGGGAAAACGCTTTGAACTCCCCCCCATTCACTGACACTTATTCCAAAGCAATGAATTTGGACCAACAAGCTTTTTTTGTTTTTTGGCTGAAGTCAGCAAGCAGAATTCAAAAACCTGTCATTCGACTGACAAATATTGCAGCAGAACACTGCCCTAAAGCTGGCTCCAGGTTTTGGGAGCCCAAGAAAAAGGTTCTCTGTCTACTATTCCCTCCATCACTAGGGCTACATCTGCAGCTCCTCCTCCTGTGCCATGCAGATGAATGGAGAGGAGAGAGACACAGAAGTATGGTATGGTGCCAAGGTGTGCGGCACTAGAAAACCTAATTCTCAATGCAAGAGAAGAAAATTAAACATCTCAACAACTTAAGCACATTTATATACACATAACCCAGGCTAGCTCAATCTTGACAGATCTCAGAAGCTAATCAGGGTTGCCCCTGGTTAATAGTTGAATGAGAGGCCACCAAGAAAGCCCAGGGTCTTCATGCAGAGGCAGGCAATGGGAAACTACATCTGAACATCTCTTGCCTTGAAAACCCTAAGGGGGTTGCCATAAGTCAGCTGTAACTCGATGGCTCTTTGCACCACCAGAAAGATATAGAAGAGGGAGTCACAAAGCTTTGATGTCAATCTCCCATTCCTTTGCTGACATTACCAACTCGCTCCACTCCAGCATGATATAATGCCACCTGCTTGATTGGGCAAAACAGCATGTCAGTCCCTACACATGGAGTATATTATAGCCTACTTCCATTTCAGACTATAGCTCTATGGAATGCAACAGCCTAATTAGGTCTCATTTGGGATATTTGTTTAATATAGCAGAGTTTGCCCAGTCATAGAAGCATGATACCGAGCATAGGAAATAAATCTCTCAAGAAGTATATTGCAAAAAAGGTAAATTTACATTTATCCAAGTAGATCCAGTTCACATTCAAGTTGCAATCAAAAGAAAAGAAAGAAGTCTAATCTAAAGAATACTTTCCCTATCGCAAATGGCTAGCTTGTCTGGCATCATGTGTGTGAGAGTAGGAGGGCATTGTAGCCACAGGAGAGATCTGCAGAGACATGTCTCTCCAGGTAAGGCCATGTAGATGGAGAGAGAGGAGGAGGAGATTGGATTTATACCCCACCCTTCACTTGGAGTCTCAGAGCGGCTTACAAACTCCTTTCCCTTCCCCTCCCCACAACAGACACCCTGTGAGGTAGGTGGGGCTGAGAGAGCTCTGACAGAAACTGCTCTTTTTCAAGAACAGCTCTGACAGGACTATGGCTTGCCCAAGGACATCCGGCAGCTGTGAGTGGAGGAGTGGGGAATCAAACCCAGTTCTCCCAGATTAGAGTTCGCATACTTAACCACTAAACCAAACTGTCAGAGGGCAGCTCCCAGGTTAAGACAAAGAAAGACATCCCATTCAAGGAGATAACACCTCTACACACTTAAGAGTTCAGGCAAGCTGAGTCACTCACTCCAGCATCATAATATTTACTAACATCAGAATAGGAACCCTCAGGATCTGGTAATTAAATAATTTCTTTTTTTCCTGGGGAATGTAAACATGTTTGGCAGAATTATTTATAGAAATTATCTGGGGCTATAAAATGCTATACACGAAAAATGGAGCAGCCGCTGCCATCTGGTCCAACTGGCCAACTATCTGGATAACTTACGTAATCTTTATGACCGCAAAGAGCAGCAAGTATCTTCTCTCTGCCCCTCCCAATGATCATGGCTCATGCAGACAGCAACTGAAGGCCTCTAATTGGCCACAATGGCCAAACATGGGCTGCGTGGTGAGCTGGAATTCGTTTCCCCCACCAAACCAGGATTTAGAGTTGAAGCTGGATTCTAGGCTTCCCAAACCCAGAAGTTTTCAGTTCAGCAGAGGCACAGGGGGACAAAGAGGGAAGAAGAAGAGGGAGCAGAATGCATGAGCATGACAACCAGTGATGCTTGTGCCTGTCACAGATAGACCTCTGCCTGCTGTAAAATCTGGATCTGGTTAATATTTTTTGTTTGTGCTTATAGCCTTTTCAGCAGGGGAACCGATTTTAATTCTATGACAATCTACATATAAAGCAAGGCTAGCTGTAAGCTGCTGTTTATATTTCACTTAATAATTTCTATCCTGCAATTCAGCCTAGCTTCCCCAAGGCAGAAGATAAATGAAATTAAAAACCACCCGTTAGAAAATAAACGCTGCAGCGAGACCGTTGAAGGGTTTTCGCTATTGTGAACACAGATCATGACAGAATTTCAGGGGCTGTTGATTCACTTTGGGGAGCAATCTGAAGGGCTTTTAATAATTCTAAATGACCTGGGACTATGGTACTTAAAGGGCCACCTAATCCCATATGTGTTGGCCTGACAAGAGAAGAGAAGCTCTCTGTGTTGCCAGACACAGCAGTAGAGCAGCCAGCCAGCAAGGACAGACCAAGACTTCTGTGCTGCCCCGCCAGAAATGTGAAGTTTCCTCACCTCATAGGTATATACCTAGTGCCAAGACCAATGAGTTTTCTGTGCCATGTAAAGGCCTCTCTTTTCGCCCACACTTTCTGTTGTCCTATGTTATTATTGTGTGTGTTTTTAAAGTCTGAAGTCTTGCACTTTTTAAATGCCCTTTCCTGCTATTGTGTTTTAATAATGGTTTCAACTATAATGCTATTTTATAGTTTTAACTATTTTAACTGCTACCCCATTCTGATATTTTAATAAAGAATAATATTTTAGCAACTATTCATGTAAATATCAGGGAGAAGCGGTTACATTATCTGGAGCTTTTAAAAGTTTTCTCAAAAACTGAATAGCTAAGGGTGGAATACAAATACTGAAAAAGGAATAAGTAATTATAAGTAATTATGAGCCACAAGGAAGCAGCAAAACTAGCAGTATCACAGTAGTAAATGCAGAAAGACACACCTTAAGAAAACATTTTATCAACTGAAAACTCAGGAGAATTCAAGTCCCACCTGGCACTGAAAAGCCAGCCACATGAATGTCTCTAAACATAATGGAATGGGATTGATTCTACCCCTAGCCTAACATTAAAGTGAGACGAGTTTGAAGCCTTCCTCTAGTCTAAGGAGCCTTCCTTCCATTTAAGTTGGAAAAAGGTTTTTTGGAGTATGGCCAGATGCACCCCATGGTTCTATAACTTGAAGCCACCACTGAGAAGAACCTGCCATTAAATCACCACCACCTCTGAAGCTAGGACCACCCGGAAAAGGGTCATACAGGTCAAAGGTGGCCTTTCAGATATGTTGTCTTGCCAGTACTTGTTTTAATATGCCAAAGATTGCTATAATGCGTCAGGACTCAAGCCTACAGTGGCCCCAAAGCTGGGAGCAGAGGAAATGATCAGCAGGTTTTCAGCTAGTGTGTTATACAACCCGTCAAAAGAGGGAGGTACCAGGAAAAAAAATCACAGAGTTGAGAAAAACACGAGAGAAAAACAGCATTTCTTTGGTGTCATCGACTAGCATCCAAAGAAGCACATTCAAATTATTATTTGTGTACACACTTAAGAAAATTAGTTGTTCAGTTTGGTCCTTGCTCCTGAATGAACAGACCAAACACCAGGTTGGCAAGACTGTCACTGAGACACAAAATGCTGACTCACAGGAAGAAATGGATGACGATTAGCAGATTGAGAGTATTTATAAGCCAATGTTACAGGAAGTGTCTAGATAAGAAGGTGCTGACCGTTCTGTAGATAAGAAAATTTAGCAATTACAAATGTTACAGCAATACACTTCATTAGTCCCCTAGGGGATGTTTGCTGAGCTCAGTGATAACTGCTATTCACAAGTGTATCTCAGCAGACCTGCACCAAATGGTAATGTCTATTTGAAAGTGCTCCTTTTCTCTCAAAGATATCCAGAATGGAAAATGAAAGCAATTTAACTCTCAAAACATGTGATTTGTTCAAAATTTTCTTGAGCAGATTAATAAAGGTTAAAATGATCAAGAACTATTCACTGGAATCTGTCACAGACACTTCATTATTCTCAGAAATCACCCTTAAAAATATTGATTTCTGGATCAAATAGCAATGACCTGACAGAGTTCTGTATCACTGTCTGAATAGGTAGCACTGCCACAAGCTATGGATTCGTCTTTGCCCAGTGTTGCACACTGTGACTCAGAGCAGCTCTCTAAGGCCTCAGACAGGGAATTCTCCAGCTCACAAGTTCTGAGTTTCTCCCTCTAGGAAGGTGAACCATAGTGCCAGGGAGCTGAGGTGAGGGAAAGACAGGAGCCAGTAATAATGGGAGTAGAAGAGAAACACTGAGACCCATAAAGGAGTACTTGGGTCGGGGGCAGAACAGAGGGCAGGCAACCACCCCATTAAGATCAGGGAACACTTGTTGGTTTGAAGGACTTTGATTGTTCAAGTGGGCTTTTTGAACCAGAGGGGGAAAACTGTGGCTTATAGGCAAACTTCAAAAGAAAAAAGGATCAATATTGATGCCTGTTTAACATTCGAGGATTAAGTAGCTTTTTTATAACATGTACCTATGATGACTGACTATAATTCTTTTGTTAAACTGAGAATGCACTAATAATTCAGTATGGTATTAGGTGTAAATTAAAGTTTAATGTTAATGGAATAAAACTGAATAATAATAAGAGCTGATTTTATACCCTGCTTTTCACTACCTGAAGGAGTCTTGAAATGGCTTACAATTGCCTTCCCCTTCCTCTCCCCACAACAGACCCCCCTGTGTGGTAGGTGGGGCTGAGAGAGTTCTGAGAGATCTGTGACTGACCCAAGGTCACCCAGCTCGCTTCATGTGGAGGAGTGGGGAATCAAACCTGGTTCTCCAGATTAGAGTCCACCACTCTTAACCACTACACCAAGCTGTAAATTACAGTTTCAGTTTGGTAGACTGCAGTTAGTTTGGGGCTGTCTTCTAAATAATTTATCATATGCAAAGTTTGCTCCAGGAGATGTTACAATCAACTAGAAAAATGTTAACAGCTAAAATGTTAGAAGTATAAAAATGCATACTTTAGGCCACTAAGTTTTGGCCTAACAGTCAAACTTTTCTCTTCTGTTCTGATGAATGAAGTTGTATCACTGGGCCACATGAGAGAGGCAATCCTGGTTCAGGAGGGAGAGTCTGGCCTTCTTGACCTCAACCAAACCCTAAGAGAACAAAAAATTTACAGGCTCATACTGTGTATGATTTACAAGGTCACTGGTATTCAGTATTACTAACCTCCAGGTGGTGGCTTGAGATATCCTAGAATTCCAACTGATCTACAGACTACAAAGATCAGTTCGCCTGGAGAAAATGGCTATTCTGGAAGGCAAGCTCAATGCCATTATACCCTGCTGAGGTCCCTCCCTTTCTCAACCCCCCCCTCCATGCTCCACCCCTCAAATCTCCAGGAACTTCCCAACACAGACCTGACAACCCTACTGGTATTCCCATTTTAGAAAACAAAAAATTGGGTCAGTTTCTCTCTCACACACATTCAAAATTATGTATGTGTCACAAAAGTTGGTCCTCAGGATCTAAGTATTTGCCTTTTCTGTAGAACTGTTAATCCTTAAATTTTGTCTGGATTGTTTCCAAGCTACCATGTTCCTTACCAATGAGCAGCTGCAGTTAGTTACCAGTTAGCTTGTGGCCAGATGTGAGCTGTCAAAGTAACTGCTTGACATCAGATGATCTTGACAGTTCAAGATCTAGATCAACTGGCTGATCCCTGTAATTGGTCAGTCAATCAAAAACTGACAGCTGAGCTAGGATAAAGCCAGGAGTCAGGAACTACCCAAAGAGGCAAGGATATTCATGCAAAAGACATCAGAGAATAATGGGGAAGAACCTTCTGCATGAAGAGCTTCTGAACCTGGAGGAAGAGGTTGTCACTCTCTTCAGTACTTCTGCTGCACAGGGTCAGTGTTAGTGGCTAGAGAGTCAGGTTTTTTATGTTTGTCTTTGTTTCAGTGTACACACCCTTTCCCTTACTTGTATGTTTTTATACATGTTATTATTATGTAAGTAAATTTCTGATTCTGTCTTTTAAGTAACTGGAGTGAGTTACTGCCCCAGAACCCATGTTTATGGTTAAAACCAGTGCCTAGAATCACGCTACCAAAAGGGACTGATTTTTCAATCAGAATACTACCCAAATTTCCTTATATACCAAGCCAGCCTGACCAAATAAATATTGGGGGCATACCCCAGTGTTGTGACAGCATGTGTTAAGTGCTTAGAGGGAAGTAGCATCTTGCCAGCTGGCACTGCCCCCTGGGCATCTACACATACTGCTCAACAGTTGCAGCAAGGGTATGCATGAAGGCTCCTCCAAATGACCAGGAACTCTGCAAAAATCAGGGCCCTGATGGTGAGAATCTGCATGAACATGCCTAAGGGCTCACTGCAGATATTCAGCTATACCAGGACACAAGCACAACCCTTGCAGCACAAACAGGACTAGATCAATCTGCACATGTTCACTGAAAGAATCTATGGCTAACACATCTGCCTCTACCTTTGTGCTGTGATGAAATGTTCAGAATCCTTGGAAAGTTGCATGGCTATTTCTATATGCCAATATTTCAGCAGTACCCTTTGGCCCAATAGCTGTCTAGATAATGTACAGTAGGATCACCTTCAAACAATCAAAAACCTTTCTCATTCTCTCCAAGAAACAGGTTATTGTTTTTTAAAAAAAGAAAGAAAATGATGATCAGTCCACTGTCTGCGTGCAACTGCACATGCAAGAAAGGATCTAAGCAAAAAGCAATCTGACTGATTCCTATACTGAATTAACAGCTGCCACAGTGAAGCAGCTTTCATGTTGACTCACTCTTGGTTAGCAGGGAGAAACATATTACTGACCACAAACTTTTATTCTTAATATCTGCTTTTCAGCTGCTCTTGCACTTACAAGCACAGCTGCCATTTCTGGCCATCTCTTTCATGTTTTACATATTTTTGGGCCCTGACTTGGCATGTCCCAGTATTTGGCCAGCCACCACCCAGGGAAGGGCTGTCGTTCAATGGCAGAACTTCTTCTTTGCATGCAGAATGTACCAGATTTAATCACTGGTACCTTCAGCTAACAGTAGAAAAGAGCAAGAGTCCAGTAGCACCTTAAAGACTAACAAATTATGTGGCAGAGTACGAGCTTTCGGGAGTCACTGCTCACTTCTTCAGATACTTCACAAGGCTGATTGATTTCCATTCTGTACAGCTAAATATGGTGCCTCCCATGGAGATCGATCAAGATGGGTAGCCACGTTAGTCTGTCAGTAGCAGCAGAAAAGAGCAAGAGTCCAGTAGCACCTTAAAGACTAACCAAATATGTGGGAAAGTATGAGCTTTCATGAGGCACTGCTAACTTCTTCAGGTATCTGATATGCTCTTTTCTACTGCTACAGACAGATCAACACAGCCAAACATCTTGATTGATCTTCAGCTATCAGATTTAGATAATAGGATCAGATTATGTGAAAGATTGCCTGAGACCCTGGAGAGCTGCTACCAGTCAGGTTAGATGAACTTGAAAGGCCAATAATCTGACTCCGTATAAGACAAGTTTCATATGTTCAGGGTTCTCTCCCCACCTCCATAGTTTGTAGCAAGGAAAAATAATAAAGTGAGTTGTAACAGACTTGCACAATCTGTGGCTGATCTTGTGCCACCTTAAGGGTATTCCACCAGGCAAGCGTCTAAATACTCTGGCCTCCACTGCCTGGGTGAACTGCCCTTTAGAGATCGCCATGGCATCTGCTGAGTGGATCCTTATCTTGATCAGCATATGCCCAGCACTGGAGGTGCCCATAGATAATGGAAATTAAAATTTATGTCAATTGCTGCTGTTTTTAGGAATTTTAACTTTGTATGAATTTGAATTTGTATCTGGATTTATTCCTATGTTTGTATTTTAACTGTTGTGACCCGCCCTAAGCCCACTTGCGGGGAGGGCAGGATATAGATCCAATTAAATAAAATAAAAAAGAAAATGGAGGAGAGAAGTAAATGCAGGTGTTTGAATAACTTACAGTGATGGATCCTGTTTGCAGGCCAACTTCTCCCCTTGTGATTAAGTAGGCACAATACTAAAACACAATTTGAGAGTAGAATGAACCCACTACAACCAAAGGGTATTGAGAATACTGGGCACGGGAAATTCAAAATGCTTTGAAATGCACATTTTAGGTTTCCTGCAATACAAGAGTTGATTCAGAATCTGCTGGTGGACCTTCTGATGACACCTGGTAACTTCTTCAGGTATCTGATATGCTCTTTTCTACTGCTACAGACAGATTAACACAGCCAAACATCTTGATTGATCTTCAGCTATCAGATTTAGATAATAGGATCAGATTATGTGAAAGATTGCCTGAGACCCTGGAGAGCTGCTACCAGTCAGGTTAGATGAACTTGAAAGGCCAATAATCTGACTCCGTATAAGACAAGTTTCATATGTTCAGGGTTCTCTCCCCACCTCCATAGTTTGTAGCAAGGAAAAATAATAAAGTGAGTTGTAACAGACTTGCACAATCTGTGGCTGATCTTGTGCCACCTTAAGGGTATTCCACCAGGCAAGCGTCTAAATACTCTGGCCTCCACTGCCTGGGTGAACTGCCCTTTAGAGATCGCCATGGCATCTGCTGAGTGAGTCCTTATCTTGATCAGCATATGCCCAGCACTGGAGGTGCCCATAGATAATGGAAATTAAAATTTATGTCAATTGCTGCTGTTTTTAGGAATTTTAACTTTGTATGAATTTGAATTTGTATCTGGATTTATTCCTATGTTTGTATTTTAACTGTTGTGACCCGCCCTAAGCCCATTTGTGGGGAGGGCAGGATATAGATCCAATTAAATAAAATAAAAAAGAAAATGGAGGAGAGAAGTAAATGCAGGTGTTTGAATAACTTACAGTGATGGATCCTGTTTGCAGGCCAACTTCTCCCCTTGTGATTAAGTAGGCACAATACTAAAACACAATTTGAGAGTAGAATGAACCCACTACAACCAAAGGGTATTGAGAATACTGGGCACGGGAAATTCAAAATGCTTTGAAATGCACATTTTAGGTTTCCTGCAATACAAGAGTTGATTCAGAATCTGCTGGTGGACCTTCTGATGACACCTGGTTTTTGGCCGTTGTGTGACACAGAGTGTTGGACTGGATGGGCCATTGGTCTGATCCAACATGGCTTCTCTTATGTGCTTAAATCCAAATCTATCAGCCCATACATTTTTTTTTTGCCATCAACTTGCAGCTGACTTATGTTTATCCCATAGTTTTCTCAATGCAAGAGATGTTCAGAGGAGCTTTGCCACTGTCTGCCTCTGTGTAGCAACCCTGGATTTCCATAGTGGTCTCCCATCGAAATACTGACCAGGGCAAACCCAACTTAGCTTCTGGAATCTGACAAGATGTACTCTGCCTCACAGTAGAACTCACTGCTCATACAGAAGTAGGGTTTCTTTAGTTAATCTATGGGAAGGGGGTGCTGAGACAGCTTGGTGTAATGGTTAAGTGCGCGGACTCTAATCTGGGAGAAGTGGGTTTGATTCCCCACTCCTCCACTTGCACCTGCTGGATGACCTTGGGCAAGTCACAATTCTGGCAAGAGCTGTCCTTGAAAAAGAGCAGTTTCTGTCAGAGCTCTCTCAGCCCCACCTACCTCACAGGATGTCTGTTGTGGGGAGGGGAAGGGAAAGGAGTTTGTAAGCCAGTGGTGAAGGGCGGGGTATAAATCCAATCTCCTCCTCCTCTTCTTCTTCAAAGCTAACTTCAAGGCTTTTCTTTTCTCCCTCAGGCCCTGTAAATCTATACTAGAGAAGCTTAGCACTAGCAACTATCTCAGAAGAATCCACAACAGATTGTATATGTTGTTCTTGACTCTGCAAGAAAGGCTAACTATAAATCACACAAGTACATATACATATAAACAGAGATCATACAAAGAGCCAAAAGTCTACGCAGAACAAATGCAGAGAAGTGAGTTAGGCGCAAGAGACATCCCAAAATACTTACTCAAGGACAAACGAATTCTTATCTGCCATCTGGAGGGCAGAATGTAACACAGTAAGCAAACCGTGCTTAAAAAAACAGGTGGAGTTGCCCAAAATAAACAAATTGGCCACCTTTCCTGATAAGGCTGGACTTTGGCAGCACACAAGACCCAAAATATTCTTTTGTTGAACTCCCTGATCGGTTGGCACTTATACAGTGAAACAAAAAAAATATATCTGGCATTATGAGACAGGGAATGCCAATGAAAAAAAAACAGTGATAAAGAGCAAAGAAAGGCTTTTGGACAGCAACTATCAGGCTCATTTCTTTCTTCTAGTAGGCTTATGCTTTAAAAGAAACTCAAACATGTCCACTGCTTACTCTCATTATTGTCAACCAATCTTCGTTTTTAAGCCACTGGCTATTTCAGCTATTATGTTAAATAAAATGTTTGTGTGTGTGTACGCACATGTACATATGTAACAAAATATCCTGTAAATATCCTGGCTATTTCAGCTATTATGTTAAATGAAATGTTTGTGTGTGTGTACGCACATATACATATGTAACAAAATATCCTGTAAATATGCCAAACACGCTAAAAGGCTAATATACTCATGTTTTTAAAAAATCCAATGCAAAACTGCATTAGTAAAGGTAAAGGTTCCCTTGCTCGAAAGCCAGTCGAATCCGACTCTAGGGTTGCGGTGCTCATCTCCGTTTCAAAGCCGAAGAGCCAGCGCTGTCCGAAGACGTTTCCGTGGTCATGTGGCCGGCATGACTAAACACCAAGGCGCACGGAACGCTGTTACCTTCCCACCGAAGTGGTACCTATTTATCTACTTGCAATTTCTTGCTTTCGAACTGCTAGGTTGGCAGGAGCTGGAACTAGAGACGGGAGCTCACCCTGTCTTGCGGCACCCGGGTCTTGAACCGCTGAACTACTGACCTTCCACAGCCTGCAGTTCAGCGTCTTAACCACTTGAGCCACCGCAGCTCCATAAAACTGCATTAAATTAGTATAAATACAATTTGCAAGATCCTCAGTATGAAGCATGGCTAGGATCCATTAGAGTTTTTCTGCAGATGGAAGTCCTTGGAAGGAGGGGAGGGAGTCCATGGAAAACAGTCCACTGGATCCAAACCAATGAACACAAAAATATTAAGAATTAAAGCCCCCTTATATTGATGCAGCGAAAGGAACAGAAAAAATGAAGCTGTGTATATATGGGCTTCTTTATAAAAGGAGAGAAAATTTGAGGGTAGCCTGGGCTTAAAAGCATCTCTTGAGCTGACAGTCCTAACCAGAAGTAAAACTCAGAATGGGAACACTCCTGAAAAGATCAGCCACAGCTGCCAACCAGCACCACATGTATGCAGCTACCTTTTTATTACCTTTTGGCCAAGCTGTTGGTTCTCCTTTTGCAGCTCAACAAACTTAAGGTTACTCTCTTCGGTGCTAACAGATGCATCCCGGAGCTCTTGGATGATATTTTGCAAGCTCTGGTTGTCCTTTTCAAGCTTCAAGATACGACTTGACGCACATTCATTCAATTCGTATACAAAAGATTTCCTTGCTGTTGAAATACAACATTCAGAATAACCAGTTGTTGCACGATCACAAATTCTGATCCACTTCTAGGGTTATAGCTTATTTCTCCATCCTATGCATGTCAGGTGACTGTAGGTAACCACACTCCCCTTTAGAACAAGATGGAGATCCCCATTCCTGCATATAGTTGCTTCACTGCCTGTTTATTTTTATTTATTTATTTATTTAATTCAATGTATACCCCGCCCTCCCCGCAATGCGGGCTCAGGGCGGCTTACATAGGGGCAAACGCCAATATAAAACATAATCATACTCAGCTGTTATTTCCCCCTCCAATTTTCCACTACAAGTGAAAGCAACAAAATATGAAGTCAAACCAGAGTGAAAGGAGGAAATAAATCATCCTAGTGACCTGTGACCCTGATTAGCAAATTGGGAAGAGGACTTGCCCCACCCAACCTCACAGCTCCTCCTCTCCTTAGATCAGGGCAGTTCTCTAATGCAGACAAAAACTACAGGTAAGGACAACCAGAATTTCCTTTGAAACCAGATCTGACCCCATAGCTCTAAATCGTTTTCAGACCCTAGGTTAGGGGATTTAACATCAGAGCTGGCAAACCTTTTAGGAGGGAAGGAAAAATATGTTCTCCAGAATGATTCCTAATTTGTTGGCTGTGGTTATAGGGAGTAAGTGTTACATCTCCACCAGTCTAGTGGGTCACAGGGTATCTGACGAGCTGGCTGTGGTTATAGGGAGTGTTACATCTCCACTAGTCTAGTGGGTCACAGGGTATCTGACGACAGGAGCTTTGACTCTTGAAAGCTTTTAGCCCCCAAATCTTGTTGGTCTCCAAGGTGCTACTGGACTCGAATCTAGCTCTTCTACTACAAACCAACATGGCCACCATCACAGAAACTCAGTAAGGAATCTGGGGATCCAAAGTGGGCTCCCTCCATTATTTACAGTGCAAACCTAAGCAGACGGTACACCCTTCTAAGGGGAAGCTTGGATAAGAATTGCATTTAGACAATTACCTACAGAGGCAGAGTTGTGTGTATGTTTTTAAGCTATTATTCAATGGAGATCCATGATTCAAAAAACTGCAGCTGTTAATTAAATAATCACTGTTTATGCCAGCAATGAGATGTGTCACTGCAAATTGTTGGAAGATCAGCAAGTCACTGCAAGATAAGCTTCCAATAAATTTTAATAGCTGGTTGCTCTTTTATGCAGGCACAGGCCCATGTGATTGGGGGCTGGAGATCCAAATTGCGCCCCAGTCCCTGATCGGTAAAAGTAACAAGTAATTAAAACAACTTGACCCTTGCTACTCTTTAACTGATAATACCCTAAACCTGCTGCCTGAGGTGAGCTGCCTTGACCAGTCTGTTTATAGGGTTGCCCTGATTTTAACAGTTTGAAAGGGGGAAGAACAGAGATGCATCTGAGAACAAACCCTACACACAAATGGGCCTGTGAACGTGAAAGATTTCATACTAATTGCAGGAACCTCTTTCAGTCTGTGCTCTGAAACCAGCACTATGAAGCCAATGGGCCCTTCCAGTCACAGGGAGCATATCCTTGCTAGTAGCAAGACATTGTTGGAGGCATCCATCACTGACATGACTAGGGAAACACAGAAGATTAATGCAGATAATTCTTTCCGTTTCTCTTAAATATCCTTCTCCCCGCTTCCACAGCCCCTTTACGTAATTTTTGACCTAACTGTTTGACTGGTTTTGTGCTTTCGAAAGTATTTAAATAAATATTAAGTGCTAGTGCACTTGCCAGAGTAGGTTCTCTTTTTATGTCCCCCATTCGGGCAGGATTTCCCTCTTTTTAAAGGAAGACTTCTTGTCATTTAGAGCTTCCTTGACTCCACTGGTTAATGACACTGGCATCTTCTTAGATAAGTTTGCCCCGTTTCTAGCTTGTCAGAAAGCCAAAATGAAACTGTGAAAAAATTACTAAGAATTTTCTACAAACATATTGATTAGACAGGCAACATCAAGCAACAGTTTACTTTCTGACTGTAATGCATCTTGTAAGAAATTCATGATGTAAATTTTCCTGTTGACTGATGTTGCATGTTTAATCAATATATCTATAGAAAATTCTTAGTAATTTTTTCACGGTTTCATTTTGGCTTTCTGATCTTTCCATGATTTTCTTGCTTTTGTTTACCTTTTCTAACTTGTGGCACACATTTTATCAGAATTTCTATAATGGGAATTTTAAGTAACCTCCAAGAATCTGGAAGAGATAATGTCCCTCATGACTGTCCCTTTTGACAACCTGTTAACCAATCCCTCCATTTTTCAGAAATGTCCCTCTTTTTACATTACATATGACTTCAATGGCAACATTTCACTTACATATATATTGAATATGACAGCACTGTAATCCCAGAATTTGATCTCACTGTGGTTCACAAAAGAATGATTCCTCCACGAGTGTAGAAAGCACACACAGTCATGTATACCATCATGCACGTACATGTGAAGAATGCTCATATATCTATTTACCATGTGTACATGCACTGTTAAACCACGACTGACAGCAGCTGCTCAACGCACATACATGTGGTAAAAGAGACACATGAGTACCCTTATAAGAACTCTAGGCACAAAACTCCATGACCTCACAACTTGTTAGTGATGTTGAGCAAGGGGCTACAGCTGGAAGCAAACATGAGCACCATCCTATAATATGGCTGGCACTGGTGGATCTTGCAAAGCCTTTTAAGAGGTTTAATAGAGAGTCCCAAAGTCTCCATGAAAGCATGGAAATTCTCACTTTTTGGGTACAGCCCATTATGATATTCATACTTCCCCTGTGCACTTCTGGTTTGGAATATCAACCTTTAAGTAATCTTCCGGAAGACAGGCAGCAATGTTTAAAGAGAGGTAAACCATTCCATGTCTCTTACTGTCTGACAGGTCTGTGCACTTTGACAGCTGCTCCAGTTCCCTGCCCAGATGGACAGACTCATTCATGCTCTGCTTCTGTGCTATCTCCAACACCATATTCTCTTCCAGAAGCTCTTCAATTCTCTTTTTGTCCGTATCCCTGTCCTAATGGAGATGACACACAGAAACACACACACCTAGGTTATTATTAACTCATGATTCCAGCCTGCACGCTTAACATTTACAAAGAGTAGTACTATGTACTAAGGTAATGATGGCCAGTTCCTTAAACCTGATGCTTGCAGGGAGCTGTGGGTTCTTCTGCCAAATAGTTCACAGTATCAACCATCTCCTTGTTCATGACCTCACAGTCCTTCAGAAGCTTGATGGAGAAACATCTTGCCCTTCAGAGCTGACCAGCCTGGCAAACACCTTTACTACTGTGGAATAAGGGTCACCAAGAATGCAGAGGCTCTGGGTGACTGGTTATTTCCAAATGCAAAAAGTTCTGCCACAGCATCTGACTTTCCCAGTATGGCACAACTAAAGGGAGAAAGGAAACTAAGGGTGGAAAACTTAAAGCAAGGGCTGGAGATGGGCCACCAACCACTAGTTGGCCATGAATGGCAGCATTTGTCTAGGCCCAGATAACAACTACAGTGCCTTCAAATTCCTGTGGCAACAAGGGCAAAGTATTGTTACTTTCACCAATTTCATAGCGCTTTGTGTCTGAACCAGAGTTCTCACAGGGATACAAGGGGTTGCAACAAACCTTCAAAATTAAATCTTCCTTCAAACAGGTGAAATTTCAATTTGTCTTGTACTTGTAATGCATCACATCTCTCTCTTGGCCATGCAAGTATTAAACTACCTGAAATTCCAACCCCTTCCCCATGCAGCATGTTTATAGGCTAAACCTGCCATAACATGCCCAGCTTTGCAATTCACATCTAATTCTCTGAAGTCTTAATAAAACCTAATCAATACAGGAGTCATACACAGCTTTAAGAATAATAGTCACCAAAGGGCATCACTGCTCATTTTGTCACAGCAAGGATGTGGATTCTAGCTTTGGTTTTTATTATAAAACTAGTGTCACTTGTTTTCCCAATAAATCAATTTATTAATTTTTAAAATTTATTTACTTTACTTATATCTTGCCTTTCCCCCCACTATGGACTCACAGTGTAGCTTACATCATTCTCCTCTCCTCTGTTCTATCCTCATAACAACCTTGTGAGGTAGGTAAGGCTGAGAGAGTATGACTGCCCCAAGGTCACCCAGCACAGTTTCCATGACATGAGTGGGGATTCAATCCTGGGTCTCCCAGATCCTAGTCTGACACTTTAACCATGAGACCTCGTCACACCCACATTTTTTTATATACTGGGAGAACAAGTGACACTAAAAGGACGTGCAGCCAACTTGGCCAAGCTGATCCATGGCTTTGTAACCTCTCGGTTGTACTACTATAATGCAGTCTGAGTTGGGAGGCCAATGACGGAAACCCAAAATTACAGCTGGTTCTGAACATGGCAGCACACCTGTTGTAAGGGGCTGGCCGGCCATCGGAACACATCCTGCCAATTTCAAGACAGCTTTATCGGACGCCAGTTTATTTCCAAGTTCAATTGACCTTTAAAGACCTTCATGGCCCAGGACACACATATTAAAGGACTATTTCCCCTTGCATGTCCCCATACGCCCGCTATCACCTTCAGATTGCCACCTTCTGGTTATTCCATTGTTAAGCCTAGCCTGCCTGGTATCAACGAGGGGCTGTGCTTTTGCTGTGGTTGTTCCCATTTTATGAAATAGGCTCCTCGATGAGGTGAAGGGGCACCGTCCTTGGAAACATTTAGGAGGCTCTGCAAGTCTGTTCTATGCAACAGAGCTTTTGATGGACAGTAGCTTTCAGGCATTTTATTGCATGTTACTACATTTTATTCAGGCATTTTATTGCATGTTATTACTAGGTTTTCTTAGGTTGGGGGCAGGATTTGGGTTTTTATTAATTTTTTAATTGTGTATTGTAAGCTGCCTTGAGTAAGGGGGAAAGGCTGGATATGTTTAATAAATAAAAAAATCAAGGGAATGCTTGAACTTTGTGCAGAGAGAGAACATGAGCAGGAGACAGAGACCGCACCATCTCTACAGGCATATGCTTTGCCCAATACCAGAACTTCAAACCGGAAGCATACATTGTATGCTGAACCATACTGTTTAGAAAGCAAGGTATTTTATCTACACTTTGTGCAAGTAAAAAAAAGAAATGCTCTCCAGCAAGAAAATACATAATCAGGAACATCAGAGTTGTTTTTTTTTTTTAATTAAAGAAATCTTAGCCAGAGTAAGCATCTTTCTTCCAGGGCAGCGCCATGAGATATACAGAATTTGAAAACCATTTTTTTTTCCTTTTTATGCCCATGCATATTGGGTTGACCACTAATGTCTTCGTATTTTCATATTTCTCAATTTGTTTCTAAAACAGTTTATCTTCTACAGGAATAGGGTCAGCTGAACAACAAAATCATCTTAGAATAAGAAAATTCCATTGATAATTAAGGACATCACTTTGTACCAGTTCTATGTCGTGAAGTTTGGATTTCAGCTGTAGGTTTTCCTTTTCGACTTCATGCAGTTTGTCACCACGAGCTCTCGCCATCATCAACTGCTCTTCTAGCATTGTCTTAGTTTCAATTAATATGATGTTGTCTTCTCTAAGCTCCTGCAAATTTTTTAAAAAAGTATCTAACAAATGCGTGTAGTTGAGTTTCCTTAACATTTTCAGAATCAGGAACTTTAATATGACAGTAACAGAAATACAAGGCATTTTAATAACAGATGTCTGACTTTGTATGATCACAAATGCCATGCCTTTTTCAAAGCGGAAGCTGTACACAGAAAAAACACATAGCAGGGCATCGACTCAGATTTGCAAAATCTTTGAAGTAGACAGGAAAAGTTAATGCTCTCTGCATGTTCCACAAGAATGCAACCTCCCATCCCTGGCTCATGCCTATGAGCTGAATGAAATCAAAGCAGCCGCAACAACACGGCAACAAATTACACATCACACATGTAGGGTTTGCCCAAAAGACCCTTCTTCGTTTCAAGTGCTCTTGGGCAAGCAAGGGTGGGGAGGGGAAAGATGTTTTGCAGGAGAAGAGAAGCAGCCACCCAGAGAACCAGCATGCGCCGCACCCCCCACCCCGCAGTCCCAGACTTGTGTTTTTAATGTCAACTGGGTACCAAAACAATGAAGCAGGGACAATACATATGCAACAAAGCCAGTTTTGTGCATGGATCTTAGCTGAGGGTGGGGTTGCTGCAGGGACTGGGGCAGGAAAATGTGGAGAAAGATGCCATCTAGAAGCACTGTTGTTGCTGTGCTGCTCTGCTACTTACAGCAATATTTGGGGCTTCTATAGGAAAGAGCTGTCCATGAGGAAAAGGCCGAATGAATGCTCAAGTTGAACTGTGGGTGACTTCACGGGTTCCCATACATTGATAGAAATTGGTGGTGACAAAACTGCCAGATAGCATCTGGGTCCAATAGAGTGCGGGGTGGAAGAAATAAAAGTCCCGTATCCCAGACACAATCAGTGGGATCTAGGATCTCTGCTCTGCAATCTCTTCAACATTTCCACACACACACACACACCACCGAATGGAGTCTTACTGATATACCAATGCAACTCTGTCCCACCTGCACAGTGGGGTTTAATAGCATTCATATTCCACTTAGCAGGCATAATCCATGGATAGGCTGGCTCTGTTAAACTCTACCAACCAAATAAAAGTTCTGTTGAAGGTGGCCTGTCTCATATCATTAAAGGTCTTCTTCCCCCCTTAAAGCAAAATGTCATCTGTTCCCTTGCTAGATATTGTGGAGAGCACTTATGTTGTATTGAATGTTTTTAAAATGCAGTTTTAATGCTTTATGTATTGGGCATTGGCCCCAGTTGTATGCTGCCCTGAGCCCGTTCGCGGGGAGGGCGGGTTATAAATTTAAATAAATAAATAAAATGAAATAATTACTCCACACTAACTCTGAAGCTGTAAGGGGGGGATTCCCAACAGCATGCCCTCAAGGGACACTTGGTTGCAAATCATCTTTGTGTTAGACAAGCTACATAACAAACAATGTGGACATGGAAGATTTATTCTCTCACTTAATTAACAAAAAAAGCCATTAATCAACCACTCCTTTTGTAACTAACTAAAAAGGCTTGTGGTACACTTTTTACAGCTTGGGGATGGGGGTGATAAGTCATAAAGCTTTTAATCTTTAAATTCAGTCAAAAGAACACTGCACTTTAGTGTTGAACTATATGTTGTTGTTTTTTTAAAGCTGGGCATCTGGGTTCGATTTTGCCCCATTCTCATTCTCCTCTGGGAATGTTGACATGTTTGGAAATGGGACTCCGACAAAAGCTCCCAAGTTTCCAAAAGAATCTGGTCTCCCAGAGCAGCACAATGCTCAATGGAGAGGAACGTTGTAGAAGATTTACACTGGTTGATGTTGCCTCTGAAGAGAAAATACATTAAGAAAGCTCTGTTGTGTATTACTAGATATAAATACACTGAGATTATACAGTAGGCCAATCTAAACACACACCCTATTGTCCCATGAAAATTGGTCAAATTAAAAACAATACTCATTTTTTTTCAATCAAGCAACTATTGTGGGTGGGAAATTAATAAAAATCAAGTTTCTATCCTTCGCAGTTATAAAAATGTATAAATGAGTAAAAGCAGAGCTTGCACATTCATATAGTTTCTCGGTAGAAACATAAGCTTGCCTTACGGGACTAATTGAGACTGAGATTGATGTAACCCACCCTGAGTCTGCTTGTGGGGAGGGCGGGAAAGAAATTCAATAAAATAAATAAATAAAACAATTTCCTACATATTTCAGGCAACACCGCCTAGAAGGTTCCATCCAAGCATTGCTACTTTCACACTGGTTCTCCAGTCTTTTAGTACTAAATCTTAAATTTAACCTCTGAATATTTATGTCATTTGAATTTGATAGTGTTATTGTCATGACTTTTATGTAACTTTGTAATCCACCCTGAGCCGGAGCCCACTTGCAGGAAGGGTGGGATATAAAATAAATAAATAAACACATTCCCCCAGAATTTTCTGCATATTTCAAAACATGTTCCAAAAAATTCCCATGATTTGGACATTATACTCCTATTAATTCAGCTTAAAATCCCATTAGACTTTTTTTTTTGCATCTGCATCACGCTGCTGATTCATGTTCAACTTGAACTGACCATACAACATGAGTCTTAAAGAAAATGTGCATGTTTATATGTCTATGCTTATATCCAGACACCTGTCTCTACCTTTACTTTCAAAATGGCACGATAATGTGATTACAAAAATAGCTCACTATTAGGTTTGCCAGGTCCCTGCTTACAGCAGGCAAATTCCCACAATTCTGGCTGCTACCTGCTGTTCAATGAGCAAAAACAGGGAAGTCAAACCAGAGGTGGGAGTGGGGAGTGACATCATCTCTGTGTGATGATGACATTTCCGGTGCAACAAGGAAGCGCTGGAGCCTAGTACTCGCCCCAGTACTATATGGTTTCCATGGAGTCATGATGGAAATGATGTGATTGCATAGCGACAACCATCACTGCCCCTCTCTGGCTAGCACCTGCCTCTTCCCATCCTCTGGCAACCCCATCCAAACAAGGTCACTCTCGCTTCAGGACATATTAGGTCAAATTAGGGTGTAAACCGCCCTGAGCCGGCTCTGCTGGAAGGGCGGAGTAAAAATCTAATAAAATAAAATAAATAAATAAAAATAAATATGCCATAGAGAGACAAATGGCCCAGCCCTAGTAAAACCTCAACTTGCCTCCATCCGTGCTTTGTAGAAATCCACATCATGCAGTTTCTCTTTACACCGAACCAGCTCCATTTCAAGCCGCTCAACTCTGTTCGATTTTTCTCTTAAGGAATCCAGTTCATCTCTGTAGGCCCGAGCAGAACGGGCATCTGCCATGAGGTTAATGTTCTGAGTAAAATAAAACAGCACAGCGAAATTTTTAACATGCTTCACTGATGGAAGGGCATTCACCGATGGAAACAAGGGCACGGATGAGAACCAATCCTGTCGCAAAATGGGGAGACACACACCAATGAGGCAGAAAAATAATTGTTGGGTTGAACAACCATTCAGCTTTGGAGAAGGATTTTCTATCCAGGAATCAGTGCTAAATGCGTGACAAGCCCTGCCACACCGCTGAGTTAATTAAGCTGCCAACAGCTGCTTAACAACAACAGAGGAGTAATACACTCAGGACACCTCTGTTCAGATTTTGGAGCTCCAGTCAACAAATACCGACAGATTCAAGGCCCTCAACTGATATGTGGCTAGTGTAAGGGAGGGGCTGTGGGGGACAAAGCAAATGCATGCTTTGCATGAACAAAGCCCAAGGTTTAATCCCTGACATCTTCATTCAAGAGGGTCTCGGTGTTGTATCAAGCAACTGAGTACAATTTAGATTCCAAAAAAGGTTTATTGTAAATCTTTAACAAGCACAACAACTTTTGTATCATTCAGTAGGGCAGACTGGGCCCAGGCAAGATTTCTACCCTTCTTCTTCCTGTCCTACAATACTACATCTCCCAGCAGGCTCTGTTGTTTATAACCACTGCTATATCTAACACCGCCTCTCTCAGGTAGCAGATGCTGGCAAAGATCTTTGTCTGCCTCAGACACTGGAGAGCCAGTGCCATTTACATTAGACAGTACTGAGTTAGAGGGACCAATAGTCTAAATTCTATATAAAGGGTTTCCCTATGTTCAGGACAGAGGAAAATAAAAGAAGTTTATAGGTGGGGTTGGTTTGATTCTTAAAAAGTACTGTGCTTTTTATTTCTTAATAGTCTAAGCAGATTTTTCATCCCATTTCTTCCTTGGCAAGACACCTTTGAATTCCTGGGAACAATACAAAAAGGGAACAAAGTGTAGTTTGAGGTGGTTATACATTTGATCAATTAATGGCTTGTGGGAAATGGAATACTTCCTCCTCCCTTCCTGGTACCTAGAATAATATGGGTGTGAAGAAATGCATTTTTTCTTTGGAGGTTTGAAATGAGCAAAACTTTCACTCTGAGATTTAGAAGTCCCCCCCCCCCCTCTGGGCAGGAAGAAGGGAAGTCAGTTCAATTGCTTTCCAAACTTACCTCAGCCCACCTTCATACAAATGCTAATGGGTCTAGACAATGGGATGGTCAAGCTCCCCCTCCCTCACCCTTCAAGCAGGGAACAGAGATTTGGAGGTGTTAAACACTAGAGAGACTTCAGGAAACGTTTCTCTGACCTGGCCTGACCTGGTCAGTGAGTGGGGAAAAGAGAGGTGATAAAACTCCTGGAAGCAAGAAGGAAGGGTGCTGAGTCCATCAGAGTAGACAGAACTCTTAACTGAAGTCTGGAGGAGGCAGCCATTAACCATGCACTGGCCTGGAGAGCTACAGAAAGCTTCAAGGTAAAGGCAATTCTGTAGAGATCTGTAACTTCCTAAGTTAAGGAGCCTCCCCTATATTTTAGCATCTGATAGGGCCATGTATAGAGAGAGGGACATAGGAATTGTGTTTTACCCATTTCTTTTGAACCCCTTTCTCAATCTGGTGCTGTGACAAAAGTATGCTTGTGAACATTTTCTCTTTAATGAATACTTTATAACTTTGGATGCTGGTAGTGGTTGTCTGTACCACATAAACATCCACCACACACTATTTTAAAAGGAGTGCCAGGGAGAAGGCAGGCAGTTGGCAAGTGGCTAGTCCTCCATGGGGACACAGGGCAGCAAACAGTCCCCATGGTGACAAGGCACTGGGCAGCAGGAGACAAGAGGCAAGGCCCCAGAACTTGGAAGGGAAGCTGGGAATCCTGACCCCCCCAGATGGCAATTCCTACAAAGGTCAGGTGTTGGTGAAGGGTTACTAGAGAGAGAGAAAAGCCTCTCCAGGAGTTGGAGAGGGCAGGGTGGAACAGGGCCTGGAGGCCAGAGCAGGCCCATTCTGCCACAATGGGAAAGGGCATCTTAAATGGATCTCAAGAAGTGGTATCCAAACACACTTCAGGGCCAGATCCATGCCCATGATCCTGAGAAGCTGTTGGGGGCGGAGCCTGGGAGGGGAAGAGCCGATACTGTGACATCACTCTGGGCCTCCATGCAGTGCTCTAGGAATTCCCCTGATTTCTATTCCTAGAGCACCGTGTGCTGTGAGGGGCTGTGGCATCACTTCAGGGTGATCACATCAAGTGATGTCACAGCGTGAGCAACAACATTCTCCCCCCCATTTTTCTCCCTCTGCTCAACAGACTGAGGGCAGGTGCTCATGCACTGCAGGTGGGCACCCGGCAACCCTACTTCAGGAATAATAAATGACGTTTGCTAATTCTGTTCTTAACTATTCCTGCAGCAGCACTAAAACTCCTAAGTAAAGCTGAAACATCCTTAACAATTGAATAAAACTTTTAGATAACACTATGTCAGCATATCTTTATGCTATTTGGAACGTTTGTGAGTTTCCAATGAGCTAGAATGTCATCACTTAGGCATCTTAAAATGACCGGCATCTGTTGGTATGCAAGCATCTGAGTCACACAAAACTCTTCAACAGTTTTTATCAGGGTCCCCCACACACACACGATTAACCTAAAGGCTTGCACATCAAAAACAGAAAAAAAGAATCAAGAATAGAATTTAAAAGTTTAAAAATAGCTACCAAGATCTCACCTCCTGCTTTATTTTCTGAAGTTCCAGGACTAGCTGATCTACTTCATTTCTTGTGTCAACAAGCTGCTCTGATTTCTCCTCCCTGAGGATATCGTAAAGAAAGTCTGTTAAAAATGTTATGACACCACTAGTCCCTGAAGCCACTGTTGCTTCATGAGCAAGATAGACAGATAACATATCTAGACCTCACTAGCGCATATCCTCCCACAAATTTTGTTAGTCTTTAAGGTGCTACTGGACTCCTGCTCTTTTCTACTGCTACAGACAGACTAACACGGCTAGCCATCTTGATCTAGACCTACATGAGAAACACAGCAGGACGCTCATTTCCTTGTTGTTCGTTTATCAAGATCGGCAGACGCCATGTGCCAACAAAAAAGGAGTTAGCTCCAACCTCATAAAAAGTTATACCTTTCGTAACACACATTCCTTTCCACTGCATCCAGAGACCAACAAAAGCATATGGGGAAAGGCGGCAAACCAAGTGCAAAGCAACATTAAACTTAAACCCAAAGGGTGGCAGAAAGCTTGGGGCAGTGGGAAGAGAATGAAGTTAGAAGCGTATCAAGGCTGTCGAGAAAAGAGGCATGGCAAAAAAAGAGGACTGCCTCGGATGTTACACCTTCATGTTTGTTTTCTGAGAATGTGTGCTGGGAAACAGCTGGTCAACACAGTGGGTGAAGACACACATCCTCACAACACATTAAATGCGTGCTGTTGCTGGTAAATGATGGTGCTACAGGCAAGGGTGGTTTTTTTGTGAACAGTTCTGCACTGAGCAAAATGGGCCTTAGGGCAGAGCTACATGCAGATCGAGGAAAATCTCCCCTGCCACTCATCTACTGCAGACCTGCATTTGACTATTTATATTACCACATCACATCCATGTCATCTCTCTTTTATCTCTCCTGCTACGTTTTTACTCCATTGTTTCTCAGGAAGATTGGCAAGACAATCCCACAGTTTTGCTCATCTTCTTTTCTAAAAAAAAAACAGCTTTGTACCATATCTGAAGGTAGGACCATTAGTTAGCATCAGTGTACTGAAACGAAAAGCTACATTTCATGTATGAACTACAGCACCAAAGGACATGAAGAAGTACTAGTTCTCCAGCAGTACCACAGGCTTGATATCCATACTTACAGCTCCTGCCTGACCCTTCTTAGTTTCGCTTTTGTGTCTGCAAGCTCCACAGACAGATGTTGTTTGTCCTCATTGGAGAGGCGGCTGACCGGGTTTGGGGGAGAGGCTGGGCTGGATGTTTTTAGTGGACTCGGAGGCCGTTGGGACTGTAGATAATCTCTCTCCTGAGTGAGATCTACGATTAGCTGGAAATAAACCAAGAAAAGCACCCAACCAAGTGGCATAAGTGAAGGATATTTCTCACTCACTGTTCCATTTGCAAACAGATCCTGAATTGCTTTACAAACAAAAAACATGCACAGAAGGTTTAGGGACATAAAGTTTTAGTGACACAAGCGTGTAAATCAAGTAACAAAAAGCCCAAGTTATGACTGGAAGAACTTATAGTCTATTACCTCATTGCTTATACTTTCATCAGATTTTGTCATAAATATTTATGCACTCCCATCAATGTGAATGAATTTTTATAGAGTAACAATAAGAAGAGAGGTCCCTGCTCCCCAAGGAGCTTGAAGTCTAACATTTGGTACAGGAAAAGGAAGATTACTAGGGAAATATGCTTTCAAGGATTTATTCACTTAGATGTTTTGATGGGAAGTAAATAACCACAGAGCATAATCACTGCAAGCCTTCCTTCTGTTCCAGTATTTGGAGCCAGTCATTCATCTCTAAAAGAAGAAGGTCTGTGGCTCAGATCTGAGTGGAAGCAACTTTTGACCACTGGCCAAACACTCATTTAGACTGAGAAGGAGAAAGCATGGTTGGCAGGGGTTAGTGAGGTGCATGTGAGAGATCCTCCCCTACACATTGTCCCAAAATAAATTGCAGCTTTGAGTCCCCACTTGGGAAGAAAAAGTTAAATTAACAAATAAATGATATACTGGAGGAAAAACCTGATCTCTTATGAGTGCAAATGCCTGACAAAGGGATGGGGTGGGGTGGGGTAAGGGGCACTGAAATCCCCCCCCTCTCATAAAATCATAGAGTTGGAGGGGACCTCCAGGGTCATCTAGTCCAACCCCCTGCACAATGCAGAAAACTCACCAATACCCCCACCCACCCCCAGTGACCCCTGATCTATGCCCAGAAGAGGAAGAAACCCCCTCCAGGGTCCCTGGCCAAACCGGCTTCGAGAACAATTGCTTCCTGACCCCAAAGTGGCAATCGGCATTTTCCTGGGTGTGCAGGAAAGAGTCACAAGAACTAAACACTGAGGCAACTTTTCTTGCCCTCCCTTCTCGTGATTTGCCGAAGTTCACAGAATCAGCATTGCTGTCAAATGGCCATCTAGCCTCTGTTTGAAAACCTCCAAAGAAGGAGAGCCCACCACCTCCTGAGGAAGCCTGTTCCACTGAAAAACTGCTCTGTCAGGAAGTTCTTCCTAATGTTTAGCTGAAAACTCTTTTGATTTAATTTCAACCTGCTGGTTTTGGTCTGGCCTTCTGGGGCAACAGAAAACAACTCCACCCCATCCTCTATATAACAGCCTTTCAAGTACTCGAAGATGGTTATCATATCATCTCTCAGTCGTATCCCATCCTCGTCGCCAATTGTTAAGTCGGCGCTTAACAAGAGTCGGAGAGTGATTTCAGCAAGAATGCGGTTTATTCTTCAGCTTAGTTACAGTATAACGATCGCCAGCCAGAATCCATCATCTGAACAGCTTACATACACTGGCTTGTCGATATTTAAACATTCCCGGCTAGTGTAGCCACACCCCCTGTACAAATAACAACCTATGAGGTTGAAGATATAAGGCCCAATCACAAGCGGTCCCGCTTTACAACGTGATTGGTAGACACTCTCTGGGCTAGGACTCCTATTGGTTACATTAGGATCCTAGCCCAGGCTGAAGCTTAACATTGGTTTTCAATCAGGCGATTCGCATGTCAGTATCTACATTCAAGTCAATACATAACACCTGGGAGCAGTATTACAGTAGACATTAGTGACCTAGATAGACTGGAAGAAAAACTAGGAGGAAGACTGAAAGAAAAACAACTGTCTTCAGTTCTGCGTTTGAAATAAGATGAACTGAGAAGAAAAGGGAAGATTTTTCTGGGTTCTGAAGTGAAAACCAAAGAATCTTGGAACTTCATGAGTGCAGACAGCTTAACAGAGGTGCATGAACGAGCAATGAAGTAAAGCAAGTCTGGCCACAGCACAGGAGAAGGTGGGTCTGGACTGGACTGTTAGAGACCACAGATGGAAGATATTTTGGAATGTGCATCCATGTAAAAAAGATCCTTGAATGCAATAAACTAGCAGAAACTAGTTAGTTTAACATCTAATCTGCTAAATACAGGAAGATCTAATCTGCTAAGTACAGGAAGATCTTCCACCTACAATCTAAAATGGTACAGTCTAGAATTTTGTCAAATTTAGTTTATTGCCTGATCCTGCACAATGTCTAAAATACAACTTATTTATTTTATATTTAAAAAAATCTATATTCCACCTTTCTGCATAGCTCAAGGTGGCTTCCAATACAGAACTGAAACATCAAATCCCAATTACTCCCCTCAACGTAACAAAGTCTAAAAACGTAATAAAATCAGTTATATTTTAGTACCTGTGCCACAGTTTTTATTAGGAAGCCATGCATAATGTCATGTAGAACCACTGTCAATGTTCAATATTAAGATGGAGGAGGGGGGAAATGAAGCCCTAATTCTCATGTAGCACTTGCCAAACCGAATCAGATACAGAAAACCATCATGGGGCAAACAACAGGAAAGGTCATGATGCTCTTTAAAAATAAACTATATTATAAGAAAACCAAATTAAGCAACATTATACATACCTCAGTGCATTCATCCCTCTCATCAATCAACCTCTTAAGGTGGAAAACCATATTTCTGGAGAGAGATTCTAGCTCTTCTGGTGCCATATCTGGCAGCTCTAGCCATTGCAAGTCAAATACATTCTCCTGATTATGCGTCACCTGAAATTAAGAACAACAACAACAACAACAAAAACCCTAGAAGCATAAACAGTTTTCATTTTCTGGTGGTCATTTTTCAGATGTTACTTGGAAATGATAAAAAGGTCTCTTTTTTTGGCTTTGCATTGACTTTGTTTGAAACGGAGTTCTGCAATTTCTTTAGTGCTTTCCACTTCTATAGCCCATCAGCAGATAGAGATATCTCACCAAGTTTAACAGGATTTACATCCTGGTAAATATCCTTAGGATTGTAGGCTAAATTGATTACATAACAAGGAAATTACATTACCTAATGTAAGGATTCATACTATAGAGTACTTTGCCCATCCATCTTCCTTTACTAGGCAATTTTAGCTGAACTTGAAAAGTTGTCTGTCGAAGGCTCTGTTTCTGTTTATTGTTACATGATCCTGGGAATTAATGGAGGCCATTCACAAAATGGCTGCTCAAAAAGTACATCACTGTTTGGTGTCATAATGACCTCACATAATATTAACAACACAGTCTAGAATAACAAACAGAGAGTACACTTAAACTGTACTAACAGCAATTTTTCTGACTGTTCTTGAGGCCTGGTGCCGCTTATTCTACCTACTTCAGTCTTATTTCTTTATTTGATTTATACCCCGCCCTCCCTGCCAGGGCAGGCTCAGGGCGGCTAACAAGGCCATAGGCATTATAAAACAATAAAAATAATTTAACAATTTAAAATCATCAAACCATTTAAAAGTGATTTGCAGTGATCACTGGGCCTAGATGAGCCCTCATCTTTGTCTGGAATCTAGAGACATTGCCTCTTTCAGGAGCTATACTGAACTGGACCTTCCAGATGTCTAGCCATGGGATGTATGCCTTCCTCAAGGGTTCATCCCTCCACTATAGGTGCAGGACAAAACTAATATGGGCAAAGAGGATCAAAGCCCCAAGAATCTTGGAAACTGTAGTACAGTGTTGCCAGGTCTCCTGCTACAGTGAGAGATGTCCTGCCAGCAACCCACATTTTCCACTGTCAGTGTCAGCCAGCAGAAGAAAAGTTAATTTTAAAATTGCAGATCTTCTTGGAGATCTTCAGGAGCCACTACAAGGCCTGCTTGTCTGTCATGGCTTTTAAGGGGTTTGACTAGCAGATATCGAGGAGGAGGAGAAGAGGAGGAGGAGGATGGATTTAAACCCCACCCTTCACTCAGAGTCTCAGAGCAGCTTACAAACTCCTTTCCCTTCCCCTCCCGACAGCAGACACCCTGTGAGGTAGGTGGGGCTGAGAGAACTCTGACAGGAACTGCTCTTTCAAGGACAGCTCTGATAGAACTTTGGCTTGCCCAAGGCCAGCCAGCAGCTGCAAGTGGAGGAGTGGGGAATCAAACCCAGTTCTCCCAGAGCCTTCGGGGAGCGCGGGGTATAAATTCAAAGATAAATAAAAAAATAAAAATAAACAAAATCTGCACACTTAACCACTACACCAAACTGGGGGGAGTGGGAAGGATTTGGGGGTTTGTTATTTTATCTTTGTTTTAGCTGGGGATGTTTTAACTAGTATTGTAAAGCTGCCTTGATAAATAAAATCTTCAGCTGGCATGACAGCAAGACAGGAAAACCCAGACGTTATTGGGATCTGATTTAGGAATAGCTGGAAACTACAGTTTCCCAGCAATTCCTAGAGCAGTAAGGCATCACTTCCCTGGAAGTGACATCACACTGTCGTGATAATGGGGCCACCCCATTCCACTGAGTGTCAGCCGTGATCTGGCCACCCTACTGAAGTATGACCGAACAGAGACCTGGTCTATGTGGCAGCAGCTGCTACAATAGATAAAGGAAGGGCTGGAGATTAGAGGACAAAAAGACTACACAAAAAGCTGGAATTTTTAAGTACAGTAAACATGGAGGCATCACGGATAACAGCCACTGCTTGACCTCCATCAATCGGACTAATCTCTTTTGAAGCCACCTGTGCCAGTGGCCATCACTCCATCCTGTGGCCATGAGTTAATTATGCATTGTCTGTCCAGCTGCTGCATATTATTTAAGGGGAGCTCTAGTTGTACTTTGTTTATATTTAGTTCTGTGCCAACAAACAAGTTCCCAAGGTGGCTAGCCAGAAAAATCAAAAAAATGCAATTCATAAAATCATGGCCATAAAATATTTTTAAAACACCAGGAAAAAGCTGAAAGCAGCAATAAAACAATAAAATGGCGGGTCTTGTTTGTGAACACTCATTTCTCCATTTCTGTTTAACACAGATGCAACTAGCAATTTCTGAATCCTGACTGCATTGTTTTATACCATACAATCCGCATGGAGTCTCAGTGAGAAAGGCAGGAGCCACATGCGGCTCTTCCACACATATTTATTTATTTATTTAGATTTCTTAACTGCCCTTCGTGGGGCTCAGGGCAGTTTACAATAACATAAATTCACTACAATTTTTAAAACTACAAAATTTCAATATTAAAACATTCAGCATAAATATTTAAACACTTTAAAACAAGATGGCATATCCAGCATTCAGATTTTCATTGCAGGGAGGGGAGAGGACGGGAGGGTGCCGGGTAGATATAAGAGAACCATCACTGGCCTCAACCAAAGGCCTGGCGGAACATCTCTGCCTTGCATGCCCTGCGGAACTTTAATAGAGCAGACAGGGCACGGGTGTCGTCCAGCAGAGAGTTCCACCAGGGCTGAGAAAGCCCTGGCCCTGGCCGAGGCCAGACGAACATCTTTGGGGCCGGGAATCACCAGGAGATTCTTATCTGCTGATCTCAATGCACTTCGGGGGATATATCGGGGGAGGCGGTTCCAAAGGCAGCTCGAGCAGCACTGGATGGATATATGCCCTCCATGGAGTCCCCATAAGGACCTGTGCAGCTGCATTTT